>NW_021823237.1:517842-562842 GCF_901001165.1 Salmo trutta
CCCCCCTCCTCCTCTGCCCCCCTCCTTCTCTGCCCCCCTCCTTCTCTGCCCCCCCTCCTTCTCTGCCCCCCTCCTTCTCTGCCCCCCTCCTTCTCTGCCCCCCTCCTTCTCTGCCCCCCTCCTCCTCTGCCCCCCTTCCTTCCTCTGCCCCCCCTCCTCCTCTGCCCCCCTCCTTCTCTGCCCCCCTCCTTCTCTGCCCCCTCCTCTGCCCCCCCTCCTCCTCTGCCCCCCTTCCTTCCTCTGCCCCCCCTCCCCTCCTCTGCCCCCCTTCCTTCCTCTGCCCCCCCTCCTCCTCTGCCCCCCTTCCTTCCTCTGCCCCCCCTCCTCCTCTGCCCCCCTCCTTCTCTGCCCCCCTCCTTCTCTGCCCCCCTCCTTCTCTGCCCCCCCTCCTTCTCTGCCCCCTCCTCTGCCCCCCCCCCCTCTGCCCTTCCCCCTCCTCTGCCCCTCCGCTCCTCTGCCCCCCCCCCAGACCCGACAGAAGAGCCGTCCTCCCAGCCCACCAACACCATCGGCTCCATTGTGGGGGTTGTGATGGCGTTGTTTGTGGTGGGCGCCATCTACTTGGTGTGCCAGCGCGTGCTCTGTCCCCAGATGAAGGATGAGCGGGAGATGGTAGCCAGCGACTTGGTGGTCCACGGTCCCTCTGTTTCCCTGGGTTACGTACCTCACCCTGCCTCTCTGTCCGGGTCTCTGCCAGGTAGGACCACACACACACACCAGACACACACCACACACACACACACCACACACACACACACACCACACACACACACACCACACACCACACACACACACACACACACACCACCACGCACACACCACACACCACACACACACCAGACACCACACACACACACACCACACACACACACCACACACACCACAACCACACCACACCACACACACCATATTACCATCTATGGCTACAATACTGATGATGGATCAGCTCCTAGAGAGATATTACCATCTATGGCTACAATACTGATGATGGATCAGCTCCTAGAGAGATATTACCATCTATGGCTACAATACTGATGATGGATCAGCTCCTAGAGAGATATTACCATCTATGGCTACAATACTGATGATGGATCAGCTTCTAGAGAGATATTACCATCTATGGCTACAATACTGATGATGGATCAGCTCCTAGAGAGATATTACCATCTATGGCTACAATACTGATGATGGATCAGCTCCTAGAGAGATATTACCATCTATGGCTACAATACTGATGACGGATCAGCTCCTAGAGAGATATTACCATCTATGGCTACAATACTGATGACGGATCAGCTCCTAGAGAGATATTACCATCTATGGCTACAATACTGATGATGGATCAGCTCCTAGAGAGATATTACCATCTATGGCTACAATACTGATGATGACTCCTACTTTGTGTTGTTGTTTCCTGCTACTTTGTGTTGTTGTTTCCTCCTACTTTGTGTTGTTGACTCCTGCTACTTTGTGTTGTTGACTCCTGCTACTTTGTGTTGTTGTTTCCTGCTACTTTGTGTTGTTGTTTCCTGCTACTTTGTGTTGTTGTTTCCTGCTACTTTGTGTTGTTGACTCCTGCTACTTTGTGTTGTCTTCAGGTATGTCCAGGGGAAAGTCTGTGATTGGTTCGTTGAGCATCATGGGCGGGTCCAGCGGCCCCCCGTACGACCGCGCCCACGTGACCGGAGCTTCCTCCTCAAGCTCCTCCTCCACCAAGGGCACGTACTTCCCCCCGGTACGACACACACACACACACACACACACACCTTACACACACACACACACACACCTTACACACACACACACACACGCACACACCTTACACACACACACACACACACACACACACATACCTTACAGCGGTCTAAGTTACTGCATCTCAGTGCTTGAGGCGTCACTACAGACCCTGGTTCGAATCCAGGCTGTTTCGCATCCGGCCGTGATTGGGAGTCCCATAGAGCGGGGCACAATTGGCCCAGCGTCGTCTGGGTTTGGCCGTCATTGTAAATAATAATTTGTTCTTAACTGACTTGCCTGGTTAAATAAATGTAAAATAAATAAATAGCCTCCTGCGTTTCATAGCCAGGTACCCCTCAACCCTCCCACTTAGCCTACTGCGTTTCATAGCCAGGACCCCTCAACCCTCCCACTTAGCCTACTGCGTTTCATAGCCAGGTCCCCCTCAACCCTCCCACTTAGCCTACTGCGTTTCATAGCCAGGACCCCTCAACCCTCCCACTTAGCCTACTGCGTTTCATAGCCAGGACCCCTCAACCCTCCCACTTAGCCTCCTGCGTTTCATAGCCAGGTACCCCTCAACCCTCCCACTTAGCCTCCTGCGTTTCATAGCCAGGTACCCCTCAACCCTCCCACTTAGCCTACTGCGTTTCATAGCCAGGACCCCTCAACCCTCCCACTTAGCCTACTGCGTTTCATAGCCAGGACCCCTCAACCCTCCCACTTAGCCTACTGCGTTTCATAGCCAGGACCCCTCAACCCTCCCACTTAGCCTCCTGCGTTTCATAGCCAGGACCCCTCAACCCTCCCACTTAGCCTACTGCGTTTCATAGCCAGGACCCCTCAACCCTCCCACTTAGCCTACTGCGTTTCATAGCCAGGTACCCCTCAACCCTCCCACTTAGCCTACTGCGTTTCATAGCCAGGACCCCTCAACCCTCCCACTTAGCCTACTGCGTTTCATAGCCAGGACCCCTCAACCCTCCCACTTAGCCTCCTGCGTTTCATAGCCAGGTCCCCTCAACCCTCCCACTTAGCCTACTGCGTTTCATAGCCAGGACCCGTCAACC
This sequence comes from Salmo trutta, assembly GCF_901001165.1. Lineage (NCBI taxonomy): Eukaryota > Metazoa > Chordata > Actinopteri > Salmoniformes > Salmonidae > Salmo > Salmo trutta. The sequence continues at coordinate 520,650 of NW_021823237.1, forward strand.
CTCCCACTTAGCCTCCTGCGTTTCATAGCCAGGTCCCCTCAACCCTCCCACTTAGCCTCCTGCGTTTCATAGCCAGGACCCCTCAACCCCTCCCACTTAGCCTCCTGCGTTTCATAGCCAGGTCCCCTCAACCCTCCCACTTAGCCTCCTGCGTTTCATAGCCAGGACCCCTCAACCCTCCCACTAGGGGCGGCAGGGTAGTCTAGTGGTTAGAGTGTAGAGGCGGCAGGTAGCCTAGTGGTTAGAGTGTAGAGGCGGCAGGTAGCCTAGTGGTTAGAGTGTAGAGGCGGCAGGTAGCCTAGTGGTTAGAGTGTAGAGGCGGCAGGTAGCCTAGTGGTTAGAGTGTAGAGGCGGCAGGTAGCCTAGTGGTTAGAGTGTAGAGGCGGCAGGTAGCCTAGTGGTTAGAGTGGAGGGGCGGCAGGTAGCCTAGTGGTTAGAGTGGAGGGGCGGCAGGTAGCCTAGTGGTTAGAGTGGAGGGGCGGCAGGTAGCCTAGTGGTTAGAGTGTAGAGGCGGCAGGTAGCCTAGTGGTTAGAGTGGAGGGGCGGCAGGTAGCCTAGTGGTTAGAGTGGAGGGGCGGCAGGTAGCCTAGTGGTTAGAGTGGAGGGGCAGCAGGTAGCCTAGTGGTTAGAGTGTAGAGGCGGCAGGTAGCCTAGTGGTTAGAGTGGAGGGGCGGCAGGTAGCCTAGTGGTTAGAGTGTAGAGGCAGCAGGTAGCCTAGTGGTTAGAGTGGAGGGGCGGCAGGTAGCCTAGTGGTTAGAGTGGAGGGGCGGCAGGTAGCCTAGTGGTTAGAGTGTAGAGGCGGCAGGTAGCCTAGTGGTTAGAGTGTAGAGGCGGCAGGTAGCCTAGGGGTTAGAGTGTAGGGGCGGCAGGTAGCCTAGTGGTTAGAGTGGAGGGGAGGCAGGTAGCCTAGTGGTTAGAGTGGAGGGGCGGCAGGTAGCCTAGTGGTTAGAGTGTAGAGGCGGCAGGTAGCCTAGTGGTTAGAGTGGAGGGGCGGCAGGTAGCCTAGTGGTTAGAGTGTAGAGGCGGCAGGTAGCCTAGTGGTTAGAGTGTAGAGGCGGCAGGTAGCCTAGTGGTTAGAGTGTAGAGGCGGCAGGTAGCCTAGTGGTTAGAGTGTAGAGGCGGCAGGTAGCCTAGTGGTTAGAGTGTAGAGGCGGCAGGTAGCCTAGTGGTTAGAGGGGGCGGCAGGTAGCCTAGTGGTTAGAGTGTAGAGGCGGCAGGTAGCCTAGTGGTTAGAGTGGAGGGGCGGCAGGTAGCCTAGTGGTTAGAGTGGAGGGGCGGCAGGTAGCCTAGTGGTTAGAGTGGAGGGGCGGCAGGTAGCCTAGTGGTTAGAGTGTAGAGGCGGCAGGTAGCCTAGTGGTTAGAGTGGAGGGGCGGCAGGTAGCCTAGTGGTTAGAGTGTAGAGGCGGCAGGTAGCCTAGTGGTTAGAGTGTAGAGGCGGCAGGTAGCCTAGTGGTTAGAGTGGAGGGGCGGCAGGTAGCCTAGTGGTTAGAGTGGAGGGGAGGCAGGTAGCCTAGTGGTTAGAGTGTAGAGGCGGCAGGTAGCCTAGTGGTTAGAGTGGAGGGGCGGCAGGTAGCCTAGTGGTTAGAGTGTAGAGGCGGCAGGTAGCCTAGTGGTTAGAGTGTAGAGGCGGCAGGTAGCCTAGTGGTTAGAGTGTAGAGGCGGCAGGTAGCCTAGTGGTTAGAGTGTAGAGGCGGCAGGTAGCCTAGTGGTTAGAGTGGAGGGGAGGCAGGTAGCCTAGTGGTTAGAGTGGAGGGGCGGCAGGTAGCCTAGTGGTTAGAGTGGAGGGGCGGCAGGTAGCCTAGTGGTTAGAGTGGAGGGGCGGCAGGTAGCCTAGTGGTTAGAGTGGAGGGGAGGCAGGTAGCCTAGTGGTTAGAGTGTAGAGGCGGCAGGTAGCCTAGTGGTTAGAGTGTTGGACTAGTAACCGAAAATAATAATTTGTTCTTAACTGACTTGCCTCGTTAAATAAAGGTAAAATAAATAAATAACTCCAATCATAAAGCATATCGTGGGCTGTTCTGAAACTTGGCTACTGGCATACCGGACCGGTAGCCATTTTGTTTAGGCTAAAGCTAGTTCAGTCATGTTACCTCATTAGCTACTGGCGGACCGGACCGGTAGCCATTTTGTTTAGGCTAAACCTAGTTCAGTCATGTTACCTCATTAGCTACTGGCGGACCGGACCGGTAGCCATTTTGTTTAGGCTAAACCTAGTTCAGTCATGTTACCTCATTAGCTACTGGCGGACCGGACCGGTAGCCATTTTGTTTAGGCTAAAGCTAGTTCAGTCATGTTACCTCATTAGCTACTGGCGGACCGGACCGGTAGCCATTTTGTTTAGGCTAAACCTAGTTCAGTCATGTTACCTCATTAGCTACTGGCGGACCGGACCGGTAGCCATTTTGTTTAGGCTAAAGCTAGTTCAGTCATGTTACCTCATTAGCTACTGGCGGACCGGACCGGTAGCCATTTTGTTTAGGCTAAAGCTAGTTCAGTCATGTTACCTCATTAGCTACTGGCGGACCGAGCGCTGGGCCCCGGCTTTGCGCTGGGCCCCGGCTGGGCGCTGGGCCCCGGCTGGGCGCTGGGCCCCGGCTGGGCGCTGGGCCCCGGCTGGGCGCTGGGCCATCTCATGGGTCTCCCGGTCGTGGCCGGGCTGGACGCAACGTTTTGGAACATCTCACTGTAAAGTTTACACCTGTTGTATTTTGGCGCATGTGACGAATAACAATTTGATTTTAAACTCTCCTCTCCTCTCTGTCTCCTCTCCTCTCTGTCTCCTCTCCTCTCTGTCTCCTCTCCTCTCTGTCTCCTCTCCTCTCTGTCTCCTCTCCTCTCTGTCTCCTCTCCTCTCTGTCTCCTCTCCGTCTCGTCTCCTCTCCTCTCTGTCTCCTCTCCTCTCTGTCTCTCCTCACCTCTCCTCTCCAGATCCTGAATCCTCCTCCATCTCCTGCTACCGTCAGGTCTCAGTACACCATGGAGTTTGGTTACTCTTCCAACAGCCCGTCAACCCACCGTTCATACAGGTAACCCTCTGCTCCTCCTCTCCTCTGCTCCTCCTACCGTTCATACAGGTAACCCTCTGCTCCTCCTCTCCTATGCTCCTCCTACCGTTCATACAGGTAACCCTCTGCTCCTCCTACCGTTCATACAGGTAACCCTCTGCTCCTCCTCTCCTCTGCTCCTCCTACCGTTCATACAGGTAACCCTCTGCTCCTCCTCTCCTATGCTCCTCCTACCGTTCATACAGGTAACCCTCTGCTCCTCCTCTCCTCTGCTCCTCCTACCGTTCATACAGGTAACCCTCTGCTCCTCCTCTCCTCTGCTCCTCCTACCGTTCATACAGGTAACCCTCTGCTCCTCCTCTCCTCTGCTCCTCCTACCGTTCATACAGGTAACCCTCTGCTCCTCCTCTCCTCTGCTCCTCCTCCCGTTCGTACAGGTAACCCTCTGCTCCTCCTCTCCTCTGCTCCTCCTCCTCACCATTGTTGTCTTTCCTCGAGATGCTCAGGTGTAGACGAAACCCCTAAACCACCAAGAAGGAAACTGAACGATGGGATCTATTTTCCATGTTCTGTTTTCCGGAGGGCAGCGGAGGGATATGTACTCTGCTTTATAATGTAATCAGGCTGTGGTATTTACTGTTCAGCAGGCTGTTGTTCGGCTCGATGGAGAAAAAAAAGTCTGTAGCCTGTACGCGCTACCCTGTGTCTGGAGACATGTCTCTTCTTCTGTCAATCCATGTAAATGTACACCAGGTTATAAACTAGTGTCTGGAGACTCATCTCTTCTGTCAATCCATGTAAATGTACATCAGGTTATAAACTAGTGTCTGGAGACCCGTCTCTTCTGTCAATCCATGTAAATGTACACCAGGTTATAAACTAGTGTCTGGAGACTCATCTCTTCTTCTTCTGTCAGCTTAATAATGCGTCTGTTCTCCTTCCTGTCCCCAGTTACCGTCCCTACACCTACAGTCACTTCGCCCCTCCCACAACCCCTTGCTCCACGGACGTCTGCGACAGCGACTACACCCCGGGACGCCGCGCCCCGCCCACTTCCAACTCCGGCGTCGCCAAAGGTTACACCAGCGACCTGAACTACGACTCGGAGCCTTTTCCCCCGCCCCCGACCCCACGCAGCCAATACCTGTCAGCGGAGGAGAACTGTGAGAGTTGCCCTCCTTCCCCGTATACGGAGCGGTCCTACTCTCACCACCTCTATCCTCCTCCTCCTTCGCCCTGCACAGACTCCTCCTGAAACCTCTCGCTGTACATAACAATTGTTGATATTGTGTTTCTAAAAGAGGAGGGAGGAGAGGAGAGACGGAGGAGAGACGGAGGAGAGACGGAGGAGAGACGGAGGAGAGACGGAGGAGAGACGGCGGCTGATGTACAGAACATAATGAAAAGAGAGAAACACAGGAAGCTCGTTTCGGGGTTAGAAGAAAGAGCTCCGGGAACATTTTTGTACATTTAAAAAAAATAGGGAAAAAAAGCATATTTATATATTTTCTATACAGCGTTTACTGGATACGCCATAGAGGTTTGTATTCAAACATTTGTACTTTTTTTTTTTTAAGAAAACGTTTTTATTAAAACCATCACAAAACATGATAAGTTGCCTTAAATCCAGAAGATACAAACAGTTGTCTGTTTTTACGACGCTGGACGAACATTAAGCACATAGATGGAACTATCCGACGCCAAATAAGACACAGTTACAACGCTAAGTAACGAGGAGAGGAGAGGAGAGGAGAGGAGAGGAGAGGAGAGGAGAGGAGGGAGGGAGAGGACACGATGCCCCCTGGAGGTGACAGACAGTACTGCACCGTAGCACTCTGCAGCCTGGGCAGCCATTTTGTAGTGGATCGGTGATCCCCATGGTAACAGACAACAAGGTGTACTGAGTGATTCGATCTCCTTTTTAATGGTTTCCTGTCTGCCTGTCAGCTTGTATTGCTTCAACTAGGTACGACATATTATACAAGTTCCTTATCAGTCATCTAACAGGGTCCATAAAGAACCTCTGACCCGACCCAGGTCCCCCTCATCACTACCACAACCCTCCTGACCCGACCCAGGTCCCCCTCATCACTTCCACAACCCTCCTGACCCGACCCAGGTCCCCCTCATCACTACCACAACCCTCCTGACCCGACCCAGGTCCCCCTCATCACTACCACAACCCTCCTGACCCCCCTCATCACTACCACAACCCTCCTGACCCCCCTCATCGCTACCACAACCCTCCTGACCCCCCTCATCGCTACCACAACGCTCCTGACCCCCCTCATCGCTACCACAACCCTCCTGACCCCCCTCATCGCTACCACAACCCTCCTGACCCCCCTCATCGCTACCACAACCCTCCTGACCCCCCTCATCGCTACCACAACCCTCCTGACCCCCTCATCGCTACCACAACCCTCCTGACCCCCCTCATCACTACCACAACCCTCCTGACCCCCCTCATCGCTACCACAACGCTCCTGACCCCCCTCATCGCTACCACAACCCTCCTGACCCCCCTCATCGCTACCACAACCCTCCTGACCCCCCTCATCGCTACCACAACCGTCCTGACCCCCCTCATCACTACCACAACCCTCCTGACCTCCCTCATCGCTACCACAACCCTCCTGACCTCCCTCATCGCTACCACAACCCTCCTGACCCCCCTCATCACTACCACAACCCTCCTGACCCCCCCTCATCACTACCACAACCCTCCTGACCCCCCTCATCACTACCACAACGCTCCTGACCCCCCTCATCACTACCACAACCCTCCTCACCCCCCTCATCACTACCACAACCCTCCTGACCCCCCTCATCACTACCACAACCCTCCTGACCCCCCTCATCGCTACCACAACCCTCCTGACCCCCCTCATCACTACCACAACCCTCCTGACCCCCCTCATCACTACCACAACCCTCCTGACCCCCCTCATCACTACCACAACCCTCCTGACCCGACCCATTGGTCCAGGAGGGGGAGGGGTACAGAGGTCGAGGTCAGGGTTCACAGAACCTGTCTCCCGTCTGATGAGGTCACTACTGCACAATATTCAACCAAAATCTACGTTCTGCTATTTGAGGTTATTTTTTATATATTTTTTTTGTATGTTTTTGTTTTAAATGCCAGACTGCAACTGAAGAATCTCTTTATCCTGTCTGGATGAGACAGACCCAGAGACCATCTGTTAATGAGGAGGGGGGTTATCTATCATGTCTGAATGAGACAGACCCAGAGACCATCTATCCTGTCTGAATGAGACAGACCCAGAGACCATCTATCCTGTCTGGATGAGACAGACCCAGAGACCATCTGTTACTGAGGAGGAGGGGTTATCTATCCTGTCTGGATGAGACAGACCCAGAGACCATCTGTTACTGAGGAGGGGGGGTTATCCTGTCTGGATGAGACAGACCCAGAGACCATCTGTTACTGAGGAGGGGGGGTTATCTATCCTGTCTGGATGAGACAGACCCAGAGACCATCTATCCTGTCTGGATGAGACAGACCCAGAGACCATCTATCCTGTCTGGATGAGACAGACCCAGAGACCATCTATCCTGTCTGGATGAGACAGACCCAGAGACCATCTATCCTGTCTGGATGAGACAGACCCAGAGACCATCTATCCTGTCTGAATGAGACAGACCCAGAGACCATCTATCCTGTCTGAATGAGACAGACCCAGAGACCATCTATCCTGTCTGGATGAGACAGACCCAGAGACCATCTATCCTGTCTGAATGAGACAGACCCAGAGACCATCTGTCCTGTCTGAATGAGACAGACCCAGAGACCATCTGTAATCTACCTTCTGAGGTCTCGCTCTCTTTCACCTGTATTCTCTGTCTCTCCCTCTGTCCTCCCCCGAGCTAAACTTCTCCACAGAGGTCGACTTATTGTACCTGATCAGTTCTTCAAATCATTTAGTTGTTTTTTTTGCCAAGGATTTTAATATTTTTGTACCACATAGTGTATATACCGTATTTATAAGCTATAAAGAAGAAAAACCGTGTTGTATATCCATTGAGTTCTTGCAGTACTTTGTCATTCCGTCTTTCAGTAATTTGCCTCCATTTTATTTTTCTACCATGTCAGTCAGTCCAAACGTATGGCGACAATCTTAGACAATATCAACAATCCTTTAGTGATGTCCTGTCTCTGTCCTGTCTTGTCTCTGTCCTGTCTCGTCTCTGTGCTGTCTCTGTCCTGTCTCGGTCCTGTCTCTGTCTCATCTCTGTGCTGTCTCTGTCTCGTCTCTGTCCTGTCTCTGTCCTGTCCTGTCTCGTTTCTGTCTCTGTCCTGTCTCTGCTGTCTCTGTCCTGTCTCGTCCCTGTCCTGTCTCTGTCCTGTCTCGTCCCTGTCCTGTCTCGTCTCTGTCCTGTCCCTGTCTTGTCTCTGTCCTGTCCCTGTCCTGTCCCTGTCCTGTCTCTGTCTCGTCTCTGTCCTGTCTCTGTCCTGTCTCTGTCCTGTCTCTGTCTCGTCTCTGTCCTGTCCCTGTCCTGTCTCTGTCCTGTCCCTGTCCTGTCCCTGTCCTGTCTCTGTCTCGTCTCTGTCTCGTCCCTGTCCTGTCTCTGTCCTGTCTCTGTCCTGTCTCGTCTCTGTCCTGTCCCTGTCCTGTCTCTGTCTCGTCTCTGTCTCGTCCCTGTCCTGTCTCTGTCCTGTCTCTGTCCTGTCTCGTCCCTGTCCTGTCTTGTCTCTGTCCTGTCTCGTCCCTGTCCTGTCTCAAACTAAAAAGACGGGCTGGGAAAAGGGATCCTTCTTTAAACTGGGTCGTTTTCTCTCTCCCCCGTTTATCCAATCAGAGCTGTGGGACATTTCAGACTGAAACCTGAGGACGATTTAAAGCTGTCATCTCATCCTCTCAGAACATTCACACATACCTCAAAACGTCCGTCTTTGTCTTTTTGTTGTCCAATAGGCCAGGCCAATTATCAATATAGACTGTAGAAGACATTACAGGGTCCTGGTTCTCTCTGTTGTTCCTCTGGGACTGTAGTAGACATTACAGGGTCCTGGTTCTCTCTGTTGTTCCTCTGGGACTGTAGTAGACATTACAGGGTCCTGGTTCTCTCTGTTGTTCCTCTGGGACAGTATGAAGACATTACAGGGTCCTGGTTGTCTCTGTTGTTCCTCTGGGACAGTATGAAGACATTACAGGGTCCTGGTTGTCTCTGTTGTTCCTCTGGGACAGTATGAAGACATTACAGGGTCCTGGTTCTCTCTGTTGTTCCTCTGGGACTGTAGTAGACATTACAGGGTCCTGGTTCTCTCTGTTGTCCCTCTGGGACTGTAGTAGACATTACAGGGTCCTGGTTCTCTCTGTTGTTCCTCTGGGACTGTAGTAGACATTACAGGGTCCTGGTTCTCTCTGTTGTTCCTCTGGGACTGTAGAAGGCATTACAGGGTGTATGTATCTTGATCAAAATGTCCGTCTTCTGTCCAGACCCAGACACACTAAGGCCAATCCAATCCAAAATGGCCGTCTTCTGTCCAGACCCAGACACACTAAGGCCAATCCAATCCAAAATGTCTGTCTTCTGTCCAGACCCAGACACACTAAGGCCAATCCAATCCAAAATGGCCGTCTTCTGTCCAGACCCAGACACACTAAGGCCAATCCAATCCAAAATGTCCGTCTTCTGTCCAGACCCAGACACACTAAGGCCAATCCAATCCAAAATGGCCGTCTTCTGTCCAGACCCAGACACACTAAGGCCAATCCAATCCAAAATGGCCGTCTTCTGTCCAGACCCAGACACACTAAGGCCAATCCAATCCAAAATGGCCGTCTTCTGTCCAGACCCAGACACACTAAGGCCAATCCAATCCTCCAGAACTCTTCTCCCTGATGTTCCTTTCTAGATGTACAGTATAGAAGACCTCTAAACCACAGTGTCTCTGCTGAGCTCCTGTCCCTGTCTGTCTCTAGCTGAGACAGTCTCCTGTCTGTCTCTAGCTGAGACAGTCTCCTGTCTGTCTCTAGCTGAGACAGTCAACTGTCTGTCCCCTGTCCTGGTCTGTCCCCTGTCTCTAGCTGTGAGTCTTATCTGTCTCCTGTCTCTAGCTGAGACAGTCTCCTGTCTGTCTCTAGCTGAGACAGTCTCCTGTCTGTCTCTAGCTGAGACAGTCTCCTGTCTGTCTCTAGCTGAGACAGTCTCCTGTCTGTCTCTAGCTGAGACAGTCTCCTGTCTGTCTCTAGCTGAGACAGTCTCCTGTTTGTCTCTAGCTGAGACAGTCTCCTGTCTGTCTCTAGCTGAGACAGTCTCCTGTCTGTCTCTAGCTGAGACAGTCTCCTGTCTGTCTCTAGCTGAGACAGTCTCCTGTCTGTCTCTAGCTGAGACAGTCTCCTGTCTGTCTCTAGCTGAGACAGTCTCCTGTCTGTCTCTAGCTGAGACAGTCTCCTGTCTGTCTCTAGCTGAGACAGTCAACTGTCTGTCCCCTGTCCTGGTCTGTCCCCTGTCTCTAGCTGTGAGTCTTGTCTGTCTCCTGTCCATGTCTGTTTTTAGATTCGACCAGCATTGTTGGAAATGTTGTCATTCTCCAAGTGCACTTTACAGTTCTGCTCCTAGTGACTGGAACAGACAACATGATGCACACAGTTCAGATGGATTGGATGAGGAATGTGTTTGTGTGGTCTGGACGTTTTGAGCGGAGCGACGTCGTGAATAAGGTCGGTGCTGCAGTTCATATATCAGGATATAACGCAGCAACACGAGGGAGGATATGATGTCAGAGCTTCCTGATGTAGAGGGGGGAGGATATGATGTCAGAGCTTCCTGATGTAGAGGGGGAGGATATGATGTCAGAGCTTTCTGATGTAGAGGGGGGAGGATATGATGTCAGAGCTTCCTGATGTAGAGAGGGAGGGTATGATGTCAGAGCTTCCTGATGTAGAGAGGGAGGGTATGATGTCAGAGCTTCCTGATGTAGAGAGGGAGGATATGATGTCAGAGCTTCCTGATGTAGAGGGGGAGGATAGGATGTCAGAGCTTCCTGATGTAGAGGGGGAGGATATGATGTCAGAGCTTCCTGATGTAGAGGGGGGAGGATATGATGTCAGAGCTTCCTGATGTAGAGAGGGAGGATATGATGTCAGAGCTTCCTGATGTAGAGAGGGAGGATATGATGTCAGAGCTTCCTGATGTAGAGAGGGAGGATATGATGTCAGAGCTTCCTGATGTACACATGTCTGGGTCAGCCTGTCCTGGGATGTTACATTGATAACAGAGGTCTTCTGTTCTCTGGTCTACCAGCATCGGTCTCTGATGTAGAGAAGGGAAGTGGGGTAGCTAGATTCTCTGGTCTACCAGCATCGGTCTCTGATGGAGAGAAGGGAAGTGGAGTAGCTAGATTCTCTGGTCTACCAGCATCGGTCTCTGATGTAGAGAAGGGAAGTGGGGTAGCTAGATTCTCTGGTCTACCAGCATCGGTCTCTGATGGAGAGAAGGGAAGTGGGGTAGCTAGATTCTCTGGTCTACCAGCATCGGTCTCTGATGGAGAGAAGGGAAGTGGAGTAGCTAGATTCTCTGGTCTACCAGCATCGGTCTCTGATATAGAGAAGGGAAGTGGGGTAGCTAGATTCTCTGGTCTACCAGCATCGGTCTCTGATGTAGAGAAGGGAAGTGGGGTAGCTAGATTCTCTGGTCTACCAGCATCGGTCTCTGATGTAGAGAAGGGAAGTGGGGTAGCTAGATTCTCTGGTCTACCAGCATCGGTCTCTGATGTAGAGAAGGGAAGTGGGGTAGCTAGATTCTCTGGTCTACCAGCATCGGTCTCTGATGTAGAGAAGGGAAGTGGGGTAGCTAGATTCTCTGGTCTACCAGCATCGGTCTCTGATATAGAGAAGGGAAGTGGGGTAACTAGATTCACTGGTCTACCAGCATCGGTCTCTGATGTAGAGAAGGGAAGTGGGGTAGCTAGATTCTCTGGTCTACCAGCATCGGTCTCTGATGTAGAGAAGGGAAGTGGGGTAGCTAGATTCTCTGGTCTACCAGCATCGGTCTCTGATGTAGAGAAGGGAAGTGGGGTAGCTAGATTCTCTGGTCTACCAGCATCGGTCTCTGATGGAGAGAAGGGAAGTGGGGTAGCTAGATTCTCTGGTCTACCAGCATCGGTCTCTGATGTAGAGAAGGGAAGTGGGGTAGCTAGATTCTCTGGTCTACCAGCATCGGTCTCTGATATAGAGAAGGGAAGTGGGGTAGCTAGATTCTCTGGTCTACCAGCATCGGTCTCTGATGGAGAGAAGGGAAGTGGGGTAGCTAGATTCTCTGGTCTACCAGCATCGGTCTCTGATGTAGAGAAGGGAAGTGGGGTAGCTAGATTCTCTGGTCTACCAGCATCGGTCTCTGATATAGAGAAGGGAAGTGGGGTAGCTAGATTCTCTGGTCTACCAGCATCGGTCTCTGATGGAGAGAAGGGAAGTGGGGTAGCTAGATTCTCTGGTCTACCAGCATCGGTCTCTGATGTAGAGAAGGGAAGTGGGGTAGCTAGATTCTCTGGTCTACCAGCATCGGTCTCTGATATAGAGAAGGGAAGTGGGGTAGCTAGATTCTCTGGTCTACCAGCATCGGTCTCTGATGTAGAGAAGGGAAGTGGGGTAGCTAGATTCTCTGGTCTACCAGCATCGGTCTCTGATGTAGAGAAGGGAAGTGGGGTAGCTAGATTCTCTGGTCTACCAGCATCGGTCTCTGATGTAGAGAAGGGAAGTGGGGTAGCTAGATTCTCTGGTCTACCAGCATCGGTCTCTGATGTAGAGAAGGGAAGTGGGGTTTAACACTTGTGATGGAAGGTGTTGGTTAGAAGGTTAAAACAAGTTGCTGTTCTGACATTCCCTATATAGACCACTACATTTGACCAGGGCCCTATGGCACCCTATTCCCTATATAGAGCACTACATTTGACCAGGGCTCTATGGCACCCTATTCCCTATATAGAGCACTACATTTGACCAGGGCCCTATGGCACCCTATTCCCTATATAGACCACTACATTTGACCAGGGCCCTATGGCACCCTATTCCCTATATAGAGCACTACATTTGACCAGGGCCCTATGGCACCCTATTCCCTATATAGACCACTACATTTGACCAGGGCTCTATGGGACCCTATTCCCTATATAGAGCACTACATTTGACCAGGGCCCTATGGCACCCTATTCCCTATATAGACCACTACATTTGACCAGGGCCCTATGGCACCCTATTCCCTATATAGAGCACTACATTTGACCAGGGCCCTATGGCACCCTATTCCCTATATAGAGCACTACATTTGACCAGGGCTCAATGGGACCCTATTCCCTATATAGACCACTACATTTGACCAGGGCTCAATGGGACCCTATTCCCTATATAGAGCACTACATTTGACCAGGGGCCCTAAAGGAGTGCAGGATATAGGGTAATAGGGTGCCATTTGGGACTTGGCCCCAGGAGTAAAGAAATCCTAAAAAGCCCCTTTTTGTCTCCATGTTTAAGGAGCTCTGACATAAAGATGGGAAATACAGCAAGAGGTTTATTGGCAGTTTGAACATTTTCTCAGTCATCCATTTTAATACCATGATGCTTTTCAAGGATATATACAGCTCAACCAACATTTGGTTAGTCAGAATGATTATTTTCATTTCCACTCAGCTCTACCTTTTCTACGTTGATCTGCTTTCCATGTTAACGAGGATGTAATGGATGTGTACGGCTCATTCAATACTACTACAAGCTGTTGTAACAAAAATCAAATGTTGATTATTATTATTATAATTTTTTTTAATAAAAGGAATGATCTTTCATCTTGAACGTTGTCCATTCCCTCTAATCTTTGGCCATTCTGTCTGTCTTTCTCTCTCTCTCTGTCTCTCTCTCTCTGTCTCTCTCTCTGTCTTTCTCTCTGTCTTTCTCTCTGTCTCTCTCTCTCTCTCTGTCTTTCTCTCTCTCTCTCTCTCTCTGTCTCTCTCTCTGTCTTTCTCTCTGTCTCTCTCTGTCTCTCTCTCTGTCTCTCTCTCTGTCTCTCTCTCTGTCTCTCTCTCTGTCTCTCTCTCTGTCTCTCTCTCTGTCTCTCTCTCTGTCTCTCTCTCTGTCTCTCTCTCTGTCTCTCTCTCTCTGTCTCTCTCTCTGTGTCTCTCTCTCTGTGTCTCTGTCTTTTTCTCTCTCTGTCTCTCCCCTCCCCCACACCGAATGAAAGGTAAAGACAGTGTATTGTGTTGCTGAAGCATTTACAGTCATAACTGTCAAATGTGCAGTCCCACTATGGAATGGCTCCAGACCCGCTCCAGACCCGCTCCAGACCCGCTCCAGACCCACTCACTCTAATTTAGGGTCAAACCCACCCACTCTAATTTAGGGTTAAACTCACCCACTCTAATTTAGGGTCAAACTCACCCACTCTAATTTAGGGTCAAACTCACCCGCTCTAATTTAGGGTTAAACTCACCCACTCTAATTTAGGGTTAAACTCACCCACTCTAATTTAGGGTCAAACTCACCCACTCTAATTTAGGGTTAAACTCACCCACTCTAATTTAGGGTCAAACTCACCCACTCTAATTTAGGGTCAAACTCACCCACTCTAATTTAGGGTTAAACGCACCCACTCTAATTTAGGGTTAAACGCACCCACTCTAATTTAGGGTTAAACTCACCCACTCTAATTTAGGGTTAAACTCACCCACTCTAATTTAGGGTTAAACTCACCCACTCTAATTTAGGGTTAAACTCACCCACTCTAATTTAGGGTCAAACTCACCCACTCTAATTTAGGGTCAAACTCACCCACTCTAATTTAGGGTTAAACGCACCCACTCTAATTTAGGGTTAAACTCACCCACTCTAATTTAGGGTGAAACTCACCCACTCTAATTTAGGGTTAAACTCACCCACTCTAATTTAGGGTCAAACTCACCCACTCTAATTTAGGGTCAAACTCACCCACTCTAATTTAGGGTCAAACTCACCCGCTCTAATTTAGGGTCAAACTCACCCGCTCTAATTTACGGTCAAACTCACCCGCTCTAATTTAGGGTTAAACTCACCCGCTCTAATTTAGGGTTAAACCCACCCACTCTAATTTAGGGTCAAACTCACCCACTCTAATTTAGGGTCAAACCCACCCACTCTAATTTAGGGTCAAACCCACCCACTCTAATTTAGGGTCAAACTCACCCACTCTAATTTAGGGTTAAACGCACCCACTCTAATTTAGGGTTAAACCCACCCACTCTAATTTAGGGTTAAACCCACCCACTCTAATTTAGGGTTAAACCCACCCACTCTAATTTAGGGTTAAAATCACCCAGTCTAATTTAGGGTTAAACCCACCCACTCTAATTTAGGGTTAAACCCACCCACTCTAATTTAGGGTTAAACCCACCCACTCTAATTTAGGGTTAAAATCACCCAGTCTAATTTAGGGTTAAACCCACCCACTCTAATTTAGGGTTAAACCCACCCACTCTAATTTAGGGTTAAACCCACCCTCTCTAATTTAGGGTCAAACGCATCCACTCTAATTTAGGGTTAAACCCACCCACTCTAATTTAGGGTTCAATCCCAGAGGATTACCCACTGATCCAAATGGATCCTACTTCAGAGATGTTACTGGGTTTCTCTAATAGTAATCTCAGGTAAACATCTGATAATCTCAGGTAAACAGTTGATAATCTCAGGTAAACAGCTGATCATCTCAGGTAAACAGCTGATCATCTCAGGTAAACAGCTGATCATCTCAGGTAAACAGCTGATCGTCTCAGGTAAACATCTCAGGTAAACATCTCAGGTAAACAGCTGATCATCTCAGGTAAACAGCTGATCATCTCAGGTAAACAGCTGATCGTCTCAGGTAAACATCTGATCATCTCAGGTAAACAGCTGATCGTCTCAGGTAAACATCTGATCATCTCAGGTAAACAGCTGATCATCTCAGGTAAACATCTCAGGTGAACAGCTGATAATTCAACATGAACACAGACAGCCTTACTGCGCCAGGCCTCTGTGCTGGTGCTTTAATTTTCCCTGTCCAAGGCTCTATGAAAAGATAACTGGCCCGATGTAACGTTCCTTTGGGGCGGCAGCGTAGCCTAGTGGTTAGAGCGTTGGACTAGTAACCGAAAGGTTGCTGCATCGAATCCCTGAGCTGACAAGGTAAAAATCTGTCGTTCTGCCCCCTGAACAAGGCAGTTAACCCCACTGTTCCCCGGGAGGCCGTCATTGAAAATAAGAATTTGTTCTTAACTGACTTGCCTAGTTCAATAAAGGTAAAATAAAACATTTATTGCACCTGAAAACGAAAGTAGGTTGCTTTCCAGACCTCTCATATTTAGTCCCCCGCCTTTTCTAGGAATTACGGTAAAGATGAACCACACCCCCTTTTTCATCCTGCTTTCTGATTGAGTCATTCCCACCACGTGATCCAGAAGCGAAAGGATTTTGGGTATTTTTTCTGAAGGTAAGGAAATAAACACAACTTCAATTATACTTGTGATTTTTACCTGACAAAATGTTTAAAAAAAAAAATATATACAGTTATATTGTAAGACTACAACGAGTTTTAATCACATGTCATTTGTCGACCTCCCTGTTGTACGTTGTGTAATGTCGTTTTTTAGGGAGGTTTGGGAAATGTCATCTTTGTTGTTATTCACTGTGAATCAGGAAGAGACTGGCTAGCTAGCTAGTTAGCCACGAAATATAACGTTTATCTAAAATACATTTTTCTCCTCCTTCAACGTTATTTGGTTTATTTAGTTAGCTAGTTAAAAAAATACATGAATAAAAGGTAACACAAGCCGTCGCATTGGGTGAATAGCCTGATGCGTAGAACTTTAGCTAGCTAGCTAAAAACAAAACAAGGCTAACTAGCTATCTATCTATTAACGTTAGCCAGTACTACAGCATTTTGTAATAGTCAAATGACATTTCGCACCAATAGTATATAACGTTAGTTTGACTTTTACATGTAGCTAGGACATTGTCTTTATATATTTGTCATAATTGTGAACGCATTGGACCGGAGGGGGGATTTCCCAGCGATGTGCCGAGGCGTCACGGTGTAATAAAGTAATGAGTATATTTAGAGACTGTTTGACATCCAGCTCCAGTATTATGGATTATCGCTCTAGTCTACATTTATTTCGGTAGGGTTTTTTAAAAATTTTCATTAACTTCTCAGTGGATCAGTGATATATTATCTGTGACACTGCTGAGTCAGGAAGTGGATTTCCTTTTACTAACCGCATCGACAGTTTTTAATGCCAGTAAAAGTCGTATTTTTTATATATATATTTTTTTTTAGCACGACAGCTGTGATGGAAACAGGAAGTTTTGGTACAATTTTATAAACGCTGATAGATAATTTTGTTTCTTCATCATGGTGAAATCTTATTATGTAGTTAGGTACATTTTAATTATGCGTGAAATGGCGGTGGAAACCTCTTTATGCGCAAATATTTCTAACCAATTTGGAGTCATGGGATGATATGGTGTCTCCCACTACGACTCAGGAAACCATGCAGTTTATCAGGCTACAGGTGAAATAAATTCTATGATGAACTTCACAGGCTGGTGGAAGTCCTGGTGATGCTCTTGATGCCGTTTGACAAATCCAAATATTCTCACTCTTATCCATAATAATCTCATCATATAGACAGTGTACCCGCACTGTTGGCTAGAGCGCATGTGCCAAAACCAGACTTGGCACAGGGGTCTGCTAGAGGCATCACTACAGACCCTGGTTCGATACCAGGCTGTATCACAACCGGCCGTGATTGGGAGTCCCATAGGACGGGGCACAATTGTCCCAGCGTCATCGGGGTTTGGCCGGTGGAGGCCGTCATTGTAAATAAGAATTTGTTCTTAACTGATTTGCCTAGTTAAATAAAGGTTAAATAAAAATAATAATAATTTGGTTGTAATCCAGAGAGGATAGTAAAAGTATCTAGATCCTCTATGATGCCGTGGAGGGATTCAAATTGTGGATTTAAAAGAAAACATGAATCATCAGCGTACAATGACACCTTTTTGTTTTTAAGCCCTGGATTTCTAATCCCCTAATAGTATTGTTGAATCGAATTTTAACAGCTAACATTTTGATGGCTATAATAAATAGATATGCTGATAGTGGACAAACTTGTTTTTCTCCTGTTGACAGTAATACTTTCTGAGAAGTAGCCGTTATTTACTGTTTAACACCCTGGGTTACAAAACATAACTTTAACCCGTTCTATAAGATATTCTCCTAAATTCATTGTTTTATTTCTATTTAATGTAAAATAAAACAATCAGTAGTGTTGAAAATGTGATGGAAACATATTGAACGGTCGATTTTTATTCTGTACATGAAAACTTCAGGTGAATAAGTGTGTTTTGTGTGTACTACATCATCACACACTGATTTATTTATCAACAACAAGTCAGTTTGGTGTGTACTACATCATCACACACTGATTTATTTATCAACAACAAGTCAGTTTGGTGTGTACTACATCATCACACCACTGATTTATTTATCAACAAGTCAGTTTGGTGTGTACTACATCATCACACCACTGGTGGGAAAATGCAAATATTTTCTTTATGCACATTTCAGAATATACACGTGAAAATCTGCCTCCATTTTGGATTGGAAACCTAGCTAGTGAAATATCTGTTCAATATTTCCCAGAAATCCTTGGTATTCGAAGTACACATAATTTGTGTTATTATGACCATAGCTACAACAATCGTGATAATAATTTGACGGTTACTGTTTCAGGTGTTGCTATAACCTAATGTTTCTCTCTTTATCTACTGTACGAGTGACCCTGACCACAGTTAGCTCTGGTCCTTGGCGTTAGTGCAGCTTGCTAACGTTGAGCCTTTTAGGAAGAAGCCTCACTAACACCCTGGACCAGAGCTAGTTTTTCAATATGCCATGTCATTCCCCATAGTGTGCTGTCTGAATGTGCTGGTTGTTGTTGTCCACTACAGGTGAACCTGAAGCCGGCATCATGCAGAGCACAGCCAACTACCTGTGGCTCATCTCAGACCTGCTGGGCCAGGGAGCTACAGCTAACGTTTACCGCGGCAGACACAAGGTACAGAGCTAACACGCTAACGTTTACCGTGGCAGACACAAGGTACAGAGCTAACGCGCTAACGTTTACCGTGGCAGACACAAGGTACAGGGCTAACATGCTAACGTTTACCGTGGTAGACACAAGGTACAGAGCTAACACGCTAACGTTTACCGTGGCAGACACAAGGTACAGGGCTAACACGCTTTTTTTCACGTTTTTCACGTTTCACGACTTCAGTGCACTACAAATGGAAATAGAATTCCATTTGGGACGCAGCCAATTAGTTGTTTGCTATTTAAGGTTTTAATAATGTTTTGTTCTCTTAACACCAGAAAACGGGGGACCTGTATGCGGTGAAGGTGTTCAACAACCTCAGTTTCCTGCGACCGCTCGACGTCCAGATGAGAGAGTTTGAGGTCCTGAAGAAACTCAACCATAAGAACATCGTCAAGCTGTTCGCTGTGGAGGAGGAGGTATCTCTATCAGTATATACTATCACTACCTAGAGGAGGAGGTATCTCTATCGGTATATACTATCACTGCCTAGAGGAGGTATCTCTATCAGTATATACTATCACTACCTAGAGGAGGTATCTCTATCAGTATATACTATCACTACCTAGAGGAGGAGGTATCTCTATCAGTATATACTATCACTACCTAGAGGAGGTATCTCTATCAGTATATAGTATCACTACCTAGTGGAGGTATCTCTATCAGTATATACTATCACTACCTAGAGGAGGTATCTCTATCAGTATATACTATCACTACCTAGTGGAGGAGGTATCTCTATCAGTATATACTATCACTACCTAGAGGAGGTATCTCTATCAGTATATACTATCACTACCTAGAGGAGGTATCTCTATCAGTATATACTATCACTACCTAGAGGAGGAGGTATCTCTATCAGTATATAGTATTACTACCTAGAGGAGGAGGTATCTCTATAAGTATATACTATCACTACCTAGAGGAGGTATCTCTATCAGTATATACTATCACTACCTAGAGGAGGAGGTATCTCTATCAGTATATACTATCACTACCTAGTGGAGGTATCTCTATCAGTATATACTATCACTACCTAGAGGAGGAGGTATCTCTATCAGTATATACTATCACTACCTAGAGGAGGAGGTATCTCTATCAGTATATACTATCACTACCTAGAGGAGGTATCTCTATCAGTATATACTATCACTACCTAGAGGAGGTATCTCTATCAGTATATACTATCACTACCTAGAGGAGGTATCTCTATCAGTATATAGTATCACTACCTAGAGGAGGAGGTATCTCTATCAGTATATAGTATCACTACCTAGAGGAGGTATCTCTATCAGTATATACTATCACTACCTAGAGGAGGTATCTCTATCAGTATATACTATCACTACCTAGTGGAGGTATCTCTATCAGTATATACTATCACTACCTAGAGGAGGTATCTCTATCAGTATGTACTATCACTACCTAGAGGAGGAGGTATCTCTATCAGTATATAGTATCACTACCTAGAGGAGGAGGTATCTCTATCAGTATATACTATCACTACCTAGAGGAGGTATCTCTATCAGTATATACTATCACTACCTAGAGGAGGTATCTCTATCAGTATATACTATCACTACCTAGAGGAGGAGGTATCTCTATCAGTATATACTATCACTACCTAGAGGAGGTATCTCTATCAGTATATACTATCACTACCTAGAGGAGGAGGTATCTCTATCAGTATATACTATCACTACCTAGTGGAGGTATCTCTATCAGTATATACTATCACTACCTAGAGGAGGTATCTCTATCAGTATATACTATCACTACCTAGAGGAGGTATCTCTATCAGTATATACTATCACTACCTAGAGGAGGAGGTATCTCTATCAGTATATAGTATCACTACCTAGAGGAGGTATCTCTATCAGTATATACTATCACTACCTAGAGGAGGAGGTATCTCTATCAGTATATACTATCACTACCTAGAGGAGGAGGTATCTCTATCAGTATATAGTATCACTACCTAGAGGAGGTATCTCTATCAGTATATACTATCACTACCTAGAGGAGGAGGTATCTCTATCAGTATATAGTATCACTACCTAGAGGAGGTATCTCTATCAGTATATACTATCACTACCTAGAGGATGTATCTCTATCAGTATATACTATCACTACCTAGAGGAGGAGGTATCTCTATCAGTATATACTATCACTACCTAGTGGAGGAGGTATCTCTATCAGTATATACTATCACTACCTAGTGGAGGAGGTATCTCTTTCAGTATATACTATCACTACCTAGAGGAGGTATCTCTATCAGTATATACTATCACTACCTAGAGGAGGTATCTCTATCAGTATATACTATCACTACCTAGAGGAGGTATCTCTATCAGTATATACTATCACTACCTAGAGGAGGTACCTCTATCAGTATATACTATCACTACCTAGAGGAGGAGGTATCTCTATCAGTATATACTATCACTACCTAGAGGAGGTACCTCTATCAGTATATACTATCACTACCTAGAGGAGGTACCTAGGCTAATTGATTCTGTTAGCCAGCTAGCTACCTAGGCTAATTGAGTCTGTTAGCCAGCTAGCTACCTAGGCTAATTGAGTCTGTTAGCCAACTAGCTACCTAGGCTAATCAAGTCTATTTTAACCAACTAGCTACCTAGGCTAATAAAGTCTATGTTAGCCAACTAGCTGCCTAGGCTAATTGAGTCTGTTAGCCAACTAGCTATCTAGGCTAATTGAGTCTGTTAGCCAGCTAGTTATCTAGGCTAATGAAGTCTATGTTAGCCAGCTAGTTACCTAGACTAATGAAGTCTATGTTAGCCAACTAGCTACCTAGGCTAATTGAGTCTGTTAGCCAGCTAGCTACCTAGGCTAATTGAGTCTGTTAGCCAGCTAGCTACCTAGGCTAATTGAGTCTGTTAGCCAGCTAGCTACCTAGGCTAATTGAGTCTGTTAGCCAGCTAGCTACCTAGGCTAATTGAGTCTGTTAGCCAGCTAGCTACCTAGACTAATCAAGTCTATTTTAACCAACTAGCTACCTAGGCTAATAAAGTTTATGTTAGCCAACTAGCTACCTAGGCTAATTGAGTCTGTTAGCCAACTAGCTACCTAGGCTAATCAAGTCTATTTTAACCAACTAGCTACCTAGGCTAATAAAGTCTATGTTAGCCAACTAGCTACCTAGGCTAATTGAGTCTGTTAGCCAACTAGCTACCTATGCTAATCAAGTCTATTTTAACCAACTAGCTACCTAGGCTAATAAAGTCTATGTTAGCCAGCTAGTTATCTAGGCTAATTGAGTCTGTTAGCCAGCTAGTTACCTAGACTAATGAAGTCTATGTTAGCCAACTAGCTACCTAGGCTAATTGAGTCTGTTAGCCAACTAGCTACCTAGGCTAATCAAGTCTATTTTAACCAACTAGCTACCTAGGCTAATAAAGTCTATGTTAGCCAACTAGCTACCTAGGCTAATTGAGTCTGTTAGCCAACTAGCTACCTAGGCTAATCAAGTCTATTTTAACCAACTAGCTACCTAGGCTAATAAAGTCTATGTTAGCCAGCTAGTTATCTAGGCTAATTGAGTCTGTTAGCCAGCTAGTTACCTAGACTAATGAAGTCTATGTTAGCCAACTAGCTACCTAGGCTAATTGAGTCTGTTAGCCAGCTAGCTACCTAGGCTAATCAAGTCTACCAATTTCCCATGGGGCAGGGAGGAGAATGTGCAGTTTTCTAGCTAATTTCATGCAGAGAGAAACATTTACAGTTTGAAGTTAATTAACTGTAATTTTTTATTTTTAAATTGCCGTGGCTTATAACGTGTTCATATGCTATGTGGGGTCCCCCAGAGCGTTAGGGACCATCCGAGACATGAAGAGGGTGGGGTTTAGTCCACATCAGAAACTCTGAAACAGAAAGTGGACACCATTGATTTGACCACATGTATGTTTGTTCCATAGTGCCGACTAACATGTAATTTCCTGTCCCAGTCCAACACGCGGCACAAGGTGCTGGTGATGGAGTATTGTCCCTGTGGGAGTCTGTACACGGTGCTGGAGGAGTCTTCTAATGCCTACGGTCTCCCTGAGGATGAGTTCCTTATCGTGCTGCAGGACGTGGGTAAGGAGGACTGCACACACACACACACACACACACACACACACACACACACACACACACACACACACACACACACACACACACACACACACACACACACACACACTCTCTCGCTCTCTCTCTCTCTCTCGTCATCAGCTCCACACAACACCATGCTTGACATAGCAAAGCCTAACTAGTATATTAATAAATCGGTTCATAACAAAGGATTGATATGAGGAACCAGTATTTCCTGAATTCCTGCTTTATTTCCTCCTTTGTTTACCTTCATCTCAACCTACCTACCTACCTACCTACCTACCTACCTACCTACCTACCTACCTACCTACCTACCTTACCCTACCTACCAACCACTCTGATCACAACTAACCTACCTACCTACCAACCTACCTACCTACCTACCTACCTACCTACCTACCAACCTACCTACCTACCTACCTACCTACCTACCTACCTACCTACCTACCTACCTTACCCTGCCTACTAACCACTCTGATCACAACTAACCTACCTTACCCTACCTACTAACCACTCTGATCACAACTAACCTACCTACCTACCTACCTACCTACCTACCTACCTACCTACCTTACCCTATCTACTAACCACTCTGATCACAACTAACCTACCTTACCCTACCTACTAACCACTCTGATCACAACTAACCTACCTACCTACCTACTAACCACTCTGATCACAACTAACCTACCTTACCCTGCCTACTAACCACTCTGATCACAACTAACCTACCTTACCCTGCCTACTAACCACTCTGATCACAACCAACCTACCTTACCCTGCCTACTAACCACTCTGATCACAACCAACCTACCTTACCCTACCTACTAACCACTCTGATCACAACTAACCTACCTTACCCTGCCTACTAACCACTCTGATCACAACTAACCTACCTTACCCTGCCTACTAACCACTCTGATCACAACCAACCTACCTTACCCTGCCTACTAACCACTCTGATCACAACCAACCTACCTACCTGCCTACTAACCACTCTGATCACAACTAACCTACCTACCTACCAACCTACCTTACCCTGCCTACACACAGGTTGACTGGTAGTATTACTGTCCTGTAAGTTAGGTTGCCTGGTAATGACTGTGTGTGGAGGGGGTAATGTATTAACCCTGGTAATGACTGTGTGTGGAGGGGGTAATGTATTAGCCCTGGTAATGACTGTGTGTGGAGGGGGTAATGTATTAACCCTGGTAATGACTGTGTGTGGAGGGGGTAATGTATTAACCCTGGTAATGACTGTGTGTGGAGGGGTAATGTATTAACCCTGGTAATGACTGTGTGTGGAGGGGGTAATGACTGTGTGTGGAGGGGGTAATGTATTAACCCTGGTAATGACTGTGTGTGGAGGGGGTAATGTATTAACCCTGGTAATGACTGTGTGTGGAGGGGGTAATGTAATGGGTAATGTATTAACCCCATCCTGTATATTACCAGTTGCCGGTATGAACCATCTCAGAGAGTACGGTATCGTTCACCGGGACATCAAACCAGGCAACATCATGCGCGTCATCGGCGAGGACGGGAGGTCCGTCTACAAGCTGACCGATTTCGGAGCGGCCAGAGAGCTGGAGGACGATGAGCAGTTTGTCTCTCTTTACGGCACCGAGGAATACCTGGTGAGTCTCCTGACCTCCTGACTTCCTGACCTCCTGACTTCCTGACCTCCTGACCTCCTGACCTCCTGACTTCCTGACTTCCTGACCTCCTGACCTCCTGACTTCCTGACCTCCTGACTTCCTGACCTCCTGACTTCCTGACTTCCTGACCTCCTGACTTCCTGACCTCCTGACTTGCCGTTTTCACCTCTCACCTACGATAGGACACTTTACTCATCTAAAGGAATTATCTGCTATGGACTCCAGCTCAACATGACGAGTGTCTCTCTCTCTCTGTGTGTTTCTCTCTCTGTGTGTTTCTCTCTGTGTCTCTCTCTCTGTGTGTGTCTCTCTGTGTGTATCTCTGTGTTTCTCTCTCTGTGTGTTCCTCTCTCTGTGTGTTTCTCTCTCTGTGTGTTTCTCTCTCTGTGTTTCTCTCTGTGTCTCTCTTTCTCTGTGTGTTTCTCTCTCTGTGTGTTTCTCTCTCTGTGTGTTTCTCTCTCTGTGTGTTTCTCTCTATGTGTGTTTCTCTCTCTGTCTGTTTCTGTCTGTTTCTGTGTGTTTCTCTGTGTGTTTCTCTGTGTGTTTCTCTGTGTGTATCTCTGTGTTTCTCTCTCTGTGTGTTCCTCTCTCTGTGTGTTTCTCTCTCTGTGTGTTTCTCTCTCTGTGTTTCTCTCTGTGTCTCTCTTTCTCTGTGTGTTTCTCTCTCTGTGTGTTTCTCTCTCTGTGTGTTTCTCTCTCTGTGTGTTTCTCTCTATGTGTGTTTCTCTCTCTGTCTGTTTCTGTCTGTTTCTGTGTGTTTCTCTGTGTGTTTCTCTGTGTGTTTCTCTGTGTGTATCTCTGTGTGTATCTCTGTGTGTATCTCTGTGTGTTTCTCTGTGTGTTTCTCTGTGTGTTTCTCTCTCTGTGTGTTTCTCTCTCTGTGTGTTTCTCTCTCTGTGTGTTTCTCTCTGTGTCTCTCTCTCTCTGTGTGTTTCTCTCTCTGTGTGTTTCTCTCTCTGTGTTTCTCTCTGTGTTTCTCTCTGTGTGTTTCTCTCTCTGTGTGTTTCTCTCTCTGTCTGTTTCTCTCTGTCTGTTTCTCTGTGTGTTTCTCTGTGTGTATCTCTGTGTGTATCTCTGTGTGTATCTCTGTGTGTATCTCTGTGTGTATCTCTGTGTGTTTCTCTGTGTGTTTCTCTCTCTGTGTGTTTCTCTCTCTGTGTGTTTCTCTCTCTGTGTGTTTCTCTCTCTGTGTGTTTCTCTCTGTGTCTCTCTCTCTCTGTGTGTTTCTCTCTCTGTGTGTTTCTCTCTCTGTGTTTCTCTCTGTGTGTTTCTCTCTCTGTGTGTTTCTCTCTCTGTCTGTTTCTCTCTGTGTGTTTCTCTGTGTGTATCTCTGTGTGTATCTCTGTGTGTATCTCTGTGTGTTTCTCTGTGTGTTTCTCTGTGTGTTTCTCTGTGTGTTTCTCTGTGTGTATCTAACAGCATCCTGACATGTATGAGCGAGCAGTACTGAGGAAGGAGCACCAGAAGAAGTACGGCGCGACGGTTGACCTGTGGAGCATCGGCGTGACCTTCTTCCACGCTGCCACCGGGTCACTGCCCTTCAGACCCTTCGAAGGACCGCGCAGGAACAAGGAAGTCATGTAAGAACTACACCCTGGTGGTCTAGTGGTCTAAGAACAACATCCTGGTGACCTAGGGTGGTCTAAGAACTACATCCTGGTGACCTAGGGTGGTCTAAGAACTACATCCTGGTGACCTAGGGTGGTCTAAGAACTACATCCTGGTGACCTAGGGTGGTCTAAGAACTACATCCTGGTGATCTAGGGTGGTCTAGTGGTCTAAGAACTACATCCTGTTGACCTAGGGTGGTTTAAGAACTACATCCTGGTGACCTAGGGTGGTTTAAGAACTACATCCTGGTGACCTAGGGTGGTCTAGTGGTCTAAGAACTACATCCTGGTGACCTAGGGTGGTCTAGTGGTCTAAGAACTACATCCTGGTGACCTAGGGTGGTCTAGTGGTCTAAGAACTACATCCTGGTGACCTAGGGTGGTCTAGTGGTCTAAGAACTACATCCTGGTGACCTAGGGTGGTCTAGTGGTCTAAGAACTGCATCCTGGTGACCTAGGGTGGTCTAAGAACTACATCCTGGTGACCTAGGGGTGGTCTAGTGGTCTAAGAACAACATCCTGGTGACCTAGGGTGGTCTAGTGGTCTAAGAACAACATCCTGGTGATCTAGGGTGGTCTAGTGGTCTAATAACTACATCCTGGTGACCTAGGGTGGTCTAAGAACTACATCCTGGTGGTCTAGTGGTCTAGGAACTACATCCTGGTGACCTAGGGTGGTCTAGTGGTCTAAGAACAACATCCTGGTGACCTAGGGTGGTCTAAGAACTACATCCTGGTGGTCTAGTGGTCTAGGAACTACATCCTGGTGACCTAGGGTGGTTTAAGAACTACATCCTGGTGGTCTAGTGGTCTAAGAACTACATCCTGGTGACCTAGGGTGGTTTAAGAACTACATCCTGTTGACCTAGGGTGGTCTAAGAACTACATCCTGGTGACCTAGGGTGGTCTAGTGGTCTAAGAACTACATCCTGGTGACCTAGGGTGGTCTAGTGGTCTAAGAACTACATCCTGGTGACCTAGGAAGAAACCTGGCAGCATCCCTTCGGTGAAGCATGGTGGTGGCAGCATCATGCTGTGGGGATGTTTTTCAGCGGATCGAGGGAAAGATGATTGGAGCAAGGTACAGAGAGATCCTTGATGAAAAACTGCTCCAGAGCCCTGAGGACCTCAGACTGGGGTGAAGGTTCACCTTCCAACAGGACAACGACCCTAAGCACACAGCCAATACAAAGCAGGAGTTGCTTCGAAACAAGTCTCAGAATGTCCTTGAGTGGCCCAGACAGAGCCCGGACTTGAACCCGATCGAACATCTCTGGAGAGACCTAAAAATAGCTGTGCAGCGACGCTCCCCATCCAACCTGACAGAGGATCTGCAGAGAAGAATGGGAGAAACTCCCTAAATACAGGTGTTCCAAACTTGTAGCGTCATACCCAAGAAGACTCAAGGCTGTAATCGTTGCCAATATTGCTTCAACAAAGTACTGAGTAAAGGTTCTGAATACTTGCAATTAAAAAAACCTGTGTTTGCTTTGTCATTATGGGGTATTGTGATGTCATTATGGGGTATTGTGATGTCATTATGGGGTATTGTGATGTCATTATGGGGTATTGTGATGTCATTATGGGGTATTGTGATGTCATTATGGGGTGTTGTGTGGAGATTGAAGAGGGGGATAAAAACAATTGAATCCATTTTAGAATAAGGCTGTAACATAACAAAATGTGGAAGAAGTCAAGAGGTCTGGATATTTTCTGAATGTACTGTATATAGCTACTGCTGCTGCAGTGGTTTAGACCAGCCCAGTGCTGTTTCAGGACCTCTTTCCTCTGGACCCATTTCCTGTCCAATAACGCACAAAATAGGAGAGGAGTGGCTCCTTGGAAGTCCAGGTAGACAGGTGGGACAGGTGGACAGGTGGACAGGTGGGACAGGTATGACAGGTGGGACAGGTCGACAGGTGGGACAGGTGTACCCGGTGGGACAGGTCGACAGGTGGGACAGGTGTGACAGGTATGACAGGTGGGACAGGTGTACAGGTGTGACATGTGGACAAGTAGAACAGGTGTGACAGCATCTGGAAAGTGAGATGAGATGTTTGTCTAGGTGATGGATGGTTGTGTAGAGTGACGTCGTTGTCCTGTCTCTCCCCATCAGGTATAAAATCATCACAGAGAAGCCCTCAGGAACCGTCTCAGGGCAGCAGAAGTTTGAGAACGGGAAGATTGAGTGGAACACGGAGATGCCCGTCTCCTGCAACCTGTCCAAGTACGTACTCTAACCCCTGACCTCTAGCCCTGACCTCTAACCCCTAACCTCTAACCCCTAACCTCTAGCCCCAAACCTCTAACCCCTAACCTCTAACACCTAACCTCTAACCCCTGACCTCTAACCCCTAACCTCTAACCCCTGACCTCTAACCCCTAACCTCTAACCCCTGACCTCTAACCCCTAACCTCTAACCCCTGACCTCTAACCCCTAACCTCTAACCCCTGACCTCTAACCCCTAACCTCTAACCCCTGACCTCTCTTCTCCAGGGGCCTCCAGAGCTTGCTGACCCCAGTTCTAGCCAACATCTTGGAGGCTAACCTCTGACCTCTCTCTCTCTCTCCTCCATGGGCCTCCAGAGCCTGCTGACCCCAGTCCTAGCCAACATCTTGGAGGCTAACCTCTGACCTCTCTCTCTCTCTCCTCCAGGGGCCTCCAGAGCTTGCTGACCCCAGTCTAACCTCTGATCTCCCTCTCCTCCAGGGGCCTCCAGAGCTTGCTGACCCCAGTCCTAGCCAACATCTTGGAGGCTGACCAGGAGAAGTGTTGGGGCTTTGACCAGTTCTTCGCTGAGACCAGTGATATCCTGCATCGTACCGTGGTGTTGGTCTTCAGTCTACAGCAGGCTACTCTCCACTACATCTACATCCACCAGTACAATACGTGAGTCTCCACTACATCCACCAGTACAATACGTGAGTCTCCACTACATCTACATCCACCAGTACAATACGTGAGTCTCCACTACATCCACCAGTACAATACGTGAGTCTCCACTACATCCACCAGTATAATACGTGAGTCTCCACTACATCTACATCCACCAGTACAATACGTGAGTCTCCAGTACATCTACATCCACCAGTACAATACGTGAGTGTCCACTACATCCACCAGTATAATACGTGAGTCTCCACTACATCCACCAGTATAATACGTGAGTCTCCACTACATCTACATCCACCAGTACAATACGTCAGTCTCCAGTACATCTACATCCACCAGTACAATACCTGAGTCTCCACTACATCTACATCCACCAGTACAATACGTGAGTCTCCACTACATCCACCAGTACAGTACGTGAGTCTCCACTACATCCGCCAGTACAATACGTGAGTCTCCACTACATCCGCCAGTACAATACGTGAGTCTCCACTACATCTACATCCACCAGTACAATACGTGAGTCTCCACTACATCCACCAGTACAATACGTGAGTCTCCACTACATCCACCAGTACAATACGTGAGTCTCCACTACATCCACCAGTACAATATGTGAGTCTCCACTACATCTACATCCACCAGTACAATATGTGAGTCCCCACTACATCCACCAGTACAATACGTGAGTCTCCACTACATCTACCAGTACAATACGTGAGTCTCCACTACATCCACCAGTACAATAGGTGAGTCTCCACTACATCCAACAGTACAATACATGAGTCTCCACTACATCTACATCCACCAGTACAATACGTGCGTCTCCACTACATCCACCAGTACAATACGTGAGTCTCCACTACATCCACCAGTACAATACGTGAGTCTCCACTACATCCACCAGTACAATACGTGAGTCTCCACTACATCCACCAGTACAATACGTGAGTCTCCACTATATCTACATCCATCAGTACAATACGTGAGTCTCCACTACATCTATATCCACCAGTACAATACATGAGTCTCCACTATATCCACCAGTACAATACGTGAGTCTCCACTATATCTACATCCACCAGTACAATACGTGAGTCTCCACTACATCCACCAGTACAATACGTGAGTCTCCACTACATCCGCCAGTACAATACGTGAGTCTCCACTATATCTACATCCACCAGTACAATACGTGAGTCTCCACTACATCCACCAGTACAATACGTGAGTCTCCACTATATCTACATCCACCAGTACAATACGTGAGTCTCCACTACTTCCACCAATACAATAGGTGAGTCTCCACTACATCCACCAGTACAATACATGAGTCTCCACTACATCTACATCCACCAGTACAATACGTGAGTCTCCACTATATCTACATCCACCAGTACAATATGTGAGTCTCCACTAAATCCACCAGTACAATACGTGAGTCTCCACTACATCTACATCCACCAGTACAATATGTGACTCTCCACTATATCTACATCCACCAGTACAATTCTTGAGTCTCCACTACATCCACCAGTACAATACGTGAGTCTCCACTGCATCCACCAGTATAATACGTGAGTCTCCAGTACAACTACATCCACCAGTACAATACGTGAGTCTCCACTACATCCACCAGTACAATACGTGAGTCTCCACTACATCTACATCCACCAGTACAATACGTGAGTCTCCACTATATCTACATCCACCAGTACAATACGTGAGTCTCCACTACTTCCACCAATACAATAGGTGAGTCTCCACTACATCCACCAGTACAATACATGAGTCTCCACTACATCTACATCCACCAGTACAATACGTGAGTCTCCACTATATCTACATCCACCAGTACAATATGTGAGTCTCCACTAAATCCACCAGTACAATACGTGAGTCTCCACTACATCTACATCCGCCAGTACAATATGTGACTCTCCACTATATCTACATCCACCAGTACAATACTTGAGTCTCCACTACATCCACCAGTACAATACGTGAGTCTCCACTGCATCCACCAGTATAATACGTGAGTCTCTACTACATCTACATCCACCAGTACAATACGTGAGTCTCCAGTACATCTACATCCACCAGTACAATACGTGAGTCTCCACTACATCCACCAGTACAATACGTGAGTCTCCACTACATCTACATCCACCAGTACAATACGTGAGTCTCCACTACATCTATATCCACCAGTACAATACGTGAGTCTCCACTACATCCACCAGTACAATACGTGAGTCTCCAGTACATCTACATCCACCAGTACAATACGTGAGTCTCCACTACATCCACCAGTACAATACGTGAGTCTCCACTACATCTACATCCACCAGTACAATACGTGAGTCTCCACTATATCTACATCCACCAGTACAATACGTGAGTCTCCACTACATCCACCAGTACAATACGTGAGTCTCCACTACATCCGCCAGTACAATACGTGAGTCTCCACTACATCCGCCAGAAACAATACGTGAGTCTCCACTATATCTACATCCACCAGTACAATACGTGAGTCTCCACTACATCCACCAGTACAATACGTGAGTCTCCACTACATCCACCAGTACAATACGTGAGTCTTTACTATATCTACATCCACCAGTACAATACATGAGTGTCCACTACTTCCACCAATACAATAGGTGAGTCTCCACTACATCCACCAGTACAATACATGAGTCTCCACTATATCTACATCCAACAGTACAATATGTGAGTCTCCACTAAATCCACCAGTACAATACGTGAGTCTCCACTACATCTACATCCACCAGTACAATACTTGACTCTCCACTATATCTACATCCACCAGTACAATACTTGAGTCTCCACTACATCCACCAGTACAATACGTGAGTCTCCACTACATCCACCAGTATAATACGTGAGTCTCCACTACATCTACATCCACCAGTACAATACGTGAGTCTCCAGTACATCTACATCCACCAGTACAATACGTGAGTCTCCACTACATCCACCAGTACAATACGTGAATCTCCACTACATCTACATCCACCAGTACAATACGTGAGTCTCCACTACATCTATATCCACAAGTACAATACGTGAGTCTCCACTATATCCACCAGTACAATACGTGAGTCTCCACTATATCCACCAGTACAATACGTGAGTCTCCACTACATCCACCAGTACAATACGTGAGTCTCCACTACATCCGCCAGTACAATACGTGAGTCTCCACTACATCCGCCAGTACAATATGTGAGTCTCCACTACATCTACATCCACCAGTACTTTACGTGAGTCTCCGCTACATCCACCAGTACAATACCTGAGTCTCCACTACATCCGCCAGTACAATACGTGAGTCTCCACTATATCTACATCCACCAGTACAATACGTGAGTCTCCACTACATCCACCAGTACAATACGTGAGTCTCCACTACATCCACCAGTACAATAGGTGAGTCTCCACTGCATCCACCAGTACAATACATGAGTCTCCACTACATCTACATCCACCAGTACAATACGTGAGTCTCCACTACATCCACCAGTACAATACGTGAGTCTCCACTACATCTACCAGTACAATACGTGGGTCTCCACTACATCCACCAGTACAATATGTGAGTCTCCACTATATCTACATCCACCAGTACAATACGTGAGTCTCCACTACATCTACCAGTACAATACATGAGTCTCCACTACATCTACCAGTACAATACGTGAGTCCCCACTATATCCTCCAGTACAATACGTGAGTCTCCACTACATCCACCAGTACAATAGCTGAGTCTCCACTACATCTACCAGTACAATACGTGAGTCTCCACTACATCCACCAGTACAATACGTGAGTCTCCACTACATCCACCAGTACAATACGTGAGTCTCCACTACATCCGCCAGTACAATATGTGAGTCTCCACTACATCTACATCCACCAGTACTTTACGTGAGTCTCCGCTACATCCACCAGTACAATACCTGAGTCTCCACTACATCCGCCAGTACAATACGTGAGTCTCCACTATATCTACATCCACCAGTACAATACGTGAGTCTCCACTACATCCACCAGTACAATACGTGAGTCTCCACTACATCCACCAGTACAATAGGTGAGTCTCCACTGCATCCACCAGTACAATACATGAGTCTCCACTACATCTACATCCACCAGTACAATACGTGAGTCTCCACTACATCCACCAGTACAATACGTGAGTCTCCACTACATCTACCAGTACAATACGTGAGTCTCCACTACATCCACCAGTACAATACGTGAATCTCCACTACATCTACATCCACCAGTACAATACGTGAGTCTCCACTACATCTATATCCACAAGTACAATACGTGAGTCTCCACTATATCCACCAGTACAATACGTGAGTCTCCACTATATCCACCAGTACAATACGTGAGTCTCCACTACATCCACCAGTACAATACGTGAGTCTCCACTACATCCGCCAGTACAATACGTGAGTCTCCACTACATCCGCCAGTACAATATGTGAGTCTCCACTACATCTACATCCACCAGTACTTTACGTGAGTCTCCGCTACATCCACCAGTACAATACCTGAGTCTCCACTACATCCGCCAGTACAATACGTGAGTCTCCACTATATCTACATCCACCAGTACAATACGTGAGTCTCCACTACATCCACCAGTACAATACGTGAGTCTCCACTACATCCACCAGTACAATAGGTGAGTCTCCACTGCATCCACCAGTACAATACATGAGTCTCCACTACATCTACATCCACCAGTACAATACGTGAGTCTCCACTACATCCACCAGTACAATACGTGAGTCTCCACTACATCTACCAGTACAATACGTGGGTCTCCACTACATCCACCAGTACAATATGTGAGTCTCCACTATATCTACATCCACCAGTACAATACGTGAGTCTCCACTACATCTACCAGTACAATACATGAGTCTCCACTACATCCACCGGTACAATAGGTGAGTCTCCACTACATCTACCAGTACAATACGTGAGTCTCCACTACATCCACCAGTACAATACGTGAGTCTCCACTACATCCACCAGTACAATACGTGAGTCTCCACTACATCCACCAGTACAATACGTGAGTCTCCACTACATCCACCAGTACAATACGTGAGTCTCCACTACATCCACCAGTACAATACGTGAGTCCCCACTAC
The DNA here is from genome assembly GCF_901001165.1 of Salmo trutta. Classification (NCBI taxonomy): domain Eukaryota; kingdom Metazoa; phylum Chordata; class Actinopteri; order Salmoniformes; family Salmonidae; genus Salmo; species Salmo trutta. Next base: position 554,250 of record NW_021823237.1, read on the forward strand.
ATCCACCAGTACAATACGTGAGTCCCCACTACATCCACCAGTACAATACGTGAGTCTCCACTACATCTACCAGTACAATACGTGAGTCTCCACTATATCTACCAGTACAATACGTGAGTCTCCACTACATCCACCGGTACAATAGGTGAGTCTCCACTACATCTACCGGTACAATACGTGAGTCTCCACTACATCCACCAGTACAATACATGAGTCTCCACTACATCCACCAGTACAATAGGTGAGTCTCCACTACATCTACCAGTACAATACGTGAGTCTCCACTACATCCACCAGTACAATACATGAGTCTCCACTACATCCACCAGTACAATACGTGAGTCTCCACTACATCTACCAGTACAATACGTGAGTCTCCACTACATCCACCAGTACAATAGGTGAGTCTCCACTACATCCGCCAGTACAATACGTGAATCTCCACTACATCTACATCCACCAGTACAATACGTGAGTCTCCACTATATCTACATCCACCAGTACAATACGTGAGTCTCCACTACATCCGCCAGTACAATACGTGAATCTCCACTACATCTACATCCACCAGTACAATACATGAGTCTCCACTACATCTACATCCACCAGTACAATACGTGAGTCTCCACTACATCCACCAGTACAATACGTGAGTCTCCACTACATCCACCAGTACAATACGTTACAGCCTTATTCTAAAATGTATACAATTATTTTTTCCCCTCATCAATCTACACAGTACCCCATAATGACAAAACAACTATGTGTTTTTAGACATTTTTGCACATTCCAGAAAGACAACCATCTCTGCAGCACTCCACCAATCAGGCCTTTAGTCTGACAGAGCTCCAGTCCTCTGTGGAGATGGGAGAACCTTCCAGAAGGACAACCATCTCTGCAGCACTCCACCAATCAGGCCTTTATGGTAGAGCGGCCAGACGGAAGCCACTCCTCAGTAAAACGCACATGACAGCCCGCTTGGAGTTTGCCAAAAAGGTACCTAAAGAATTCTCAGACCATGAGAGACAAGATTCTCTGTTCTGATGAAACCAAGATTGAACTCTTTGGCCTGAATGCCAAGCGTCACGTCTGGAGGAAACCTGGCACCATCCCTTCGGTGAAGCATGGTGGTGGCGGCAGCATCATGCTGTGGGATGTTTTTCAGCGCCAGGGACTGGCGTAGCAAAGTACAGAGAGAAAAACTCTCTGAAAAACTGCTCCAGAGCACTCAGGACCTCAGACTGGGGGCGAAGGTTCACCTTCCAACAGGACAACGACCCTATGGACACAGCCAAGACAACGCAGGAGTGGCTTCGGGAGAAGTCTCAATGTCCTTGAGTGGCCCAGCCAGAGCCCAGACTTGAACCCAATCGAACATCTCTGGAGAGACGTGAAAATAGCTGTGCAGCGACGCTCCCCAATCCAACCTGACAGAGCTTGAGAGGATCTGCAGAGAAGAATGGGAGAAACTCCTCAAATACAGGTGTGCCAACCTTGTAGGGTCACCGTTGATAATGGCAGACTCTGGTTGGCAGACTATTCATGTGTTTAAAAATAGGACAAATATAACCACTGACCATACACACCGAGTAATTACTTTTCTCTGTAAACGGCAGATCCTCCTCTGTCCACAGGACCGTCTCTGCTCCGAGAGATATATCGGCTGACCCTTAACCTCTGACCTCTCTCCCCCCCTAGGGCGACTCTCTTCCAGGAGCTGTTGTCTCGGCGGTGCAGTATCCCGGTCCACAACCAGGAGCTCCTGTACGAGGGGCGTCGCCTGCAGCTCGAGCCCAACCGCCAAGCCCAGACCTTCCCGAGGACCTCCAGAGACAATCCCATCATGCTGCTGAGCAGAGAGTCCGTGGCGACAGTGGGGCTCATCTTCGAAGACCGTAAGAGTCTTTATTATTAGCGTCGGTCCGGAAATGGGATTTACACTGAACACAGACAACGTGTGAAGTGTTGGTCCCGTGGTTCATCCGCTGAAATAAAAGATCCCGGAAATGTTCTGTACGCACAAAAATATTATTTCTCTCACATTTTGGGCACAATTTTTTCCCGTCCTGTTTCTATCCTGTTTACATCCCTGTTTACATCGCTGTTTCTATCCTGTTTACATCCCTGTTTACATCGCTGTTTCTATCCTGTTTACATCCTGTTTCTATCCCTGTTTCTATCCTGTTAGCATCCCTGTTTCTATCCGGTTTTCATCCCTGTTCTATCCTGTTTCTATCCCTGTTTACAACCCTGTTTCTATCCTGTTTGCATCCCTGTTTTATCCTGTTTCTATCCCTGTTTCCATCCGTTTCTATCCTGTTTCTATCCCTGTTTACAACCCTGTTTCTATCCGTTTCTATCCTGTTTCTATCCCTGTTTCTATCTGTTTCTATCCTGTTTACATCCCTGTTCTATCCTGTTTCTATCCCTGTTTCCATCCGTTTCTATCCTGTTTCTATCCTGTTTTCCATCCCTGTTTATATCCGGTTTCCATCCCTGTTTGCATCCCTTTTCTATCCTGTTTCATGCCCTGTTTTCCATCCCTGTTTCCATCCTGTTTCTATCCTGTTTCTATCCTGTTTCTATCCTGTTTCATGCCCTGTTTCCATCCTGTTTCTATCCTGTTTCTATCCCGTTTACATCCCTGTTTCTTAGCATTTCTCCTTTGACAGTATAATTGACCTGACTGCAGTTCCGGGTTCGTAATCGACTTCGTTGGCCAAAATGTTTCACCTTTCGATGCCCTCTGGTACGCTGGAGAAGTGTGTTCTTCACGGATGAATCCCGGTTTTCGACCGTCCCCGGGTGGACGGCGTTGTGAACAGAGTGCCCCATGATGGGGTTATGGTTTGGCCGGGCATAAAGCTACGACCGTCCCCGGGTGGACGGCGTTGTGAACAGAGTGCCCCATGATGGGGGTTTGGCCGGGCATAAAGCTACGACCGTCCCCGGGTGGACGGCGTTGTGAACAGAGTGCCCCATGATGGGGTTATGGTTTGGCCGGGCATAAAGCTACGACCGTCCCCGGGTGGACGGCGTTGTGAACAGAGTGCCCCATGATGGGGGTTTGGCCGGGCATAAAGCTACGACCGTCCCCGGGTGGACGGCGTTGTGAACAGAGTGCCCCATGATGGGGTTATGGTTTGGCCGGGCATAAAGCTACGACCGTCCCCGGGTGGACGGCGTTGTGAACAGAGTGCCCCATGATGGGGTTATGGTTTGGCCGGGCATAAAGCTACGACCGTCCCCGGGTGGACGGCGTTGTGAACAGAGTGCCCCATGATGGGGGTTTGGCCGGGCATAAAGCTACGACCGTCCCCGGGTGGACGGCGTTGTGAACAGAGTGCCCCATGATGGGGTTATGGTTTGGCCGGGCATAAAGCTACGACCGTCCCCGGGTGGACGGCGTTGTGAACAGAGTGCCCCATGATGGGGTTATGGTTTGGCCGGGCATAAAGCTACGAACAACCAACACAATTACATTTTATTGATGGCAAGTTGAACGCACAGAAGATACCGGGACGACATCTGCCACCATCACCTCCATGTTTCAGCGTGATAATACACGGCCTCCTCCATGCCGCAAGGATCTGTACCCAATTCCTGGAAACTGAAAATGTCCCAGTTCTTCCACGGCCTGCGTACTCACCAGACATGTCACACCCCGTTGAGCATGTTTGGGATGCTCTGGATCGACCGTGTACGACAGCGTGTTCCAGTTCCCGCCCAATATCCAGCAACTTCACACAGCCGTCGAAGAGGAGGTGGGGACAACATCCAAACAGGGCCACCAATCAACAGCCTGATCAACTCGATGCGAAGGAGATGCATGAGACAGATGGTCACATTCACAGAAACTGGTTTTTCTGACCCACTCCTCTACGTTTTATTGTAAAGTATCTGTGATCAACAGATGCTCATCTGTATTTCCAGTCATGTGAAATCCATAGATTAGGACCTAATGAATTTATTTACTTTGACTGATTTCCTTCTAAAAAAAAAATCTTTGAAATTGTTGCATGGTGTGTTTTTATATTGTGTTCAGCCCTTCAATGTTTCCTGTATTTGTGCTGCGGGACACAGACAGATATTCCCTTTAGGGGGAAACAGACAGACAGACAGACAGACAGACAGACAGACAGACAGACAGACAGACAGACAGACAGACAGACAGACAGACAGACAGACAGACAGACATAGACTGAGGTTAACAGACAGACAGATATTCCCTTTAGGGGGAAACAGGACTTGACAGACAGACAGACACCGAGGTTGACAGACAGGCAATCTGTCTCTGTTGTTAATCTCAGTCTCTCTATCGATCTCCACAGCGAGTCCTCCTAAAGTCCAGCCTCGCTACGATCTGGACCTGGATGCCAGCTATGCCAAGGTAACTATATATTATGCCAGCTATGCCAAGGTAACTAAATATTATGCCAGCTATGCCAAGGTAACTAACTATATGTTATGCCAGCTATGCCAAGGTCACTGTATATTATGCTATATGTTATGCCAGCTATGCCAAGGTAACTAACTAAATATTATGCCAGCTATGCCAAGGTAACTAAATATATATTATGCCAGCTATGCCAAGGTAACTGTATATTATGCTATATGTTATGCCAGCTATGCCAAGGTAACTAACTATATATTATGCCAGCTATGCCAAGGTAACTGTATATTATGCTATATGTTATGCCAGCTATGCCAAGGTAACTAACTGTATATTATGCCAGCTATGCCAAGGTAACTATATATAATGCCAGCTATGCCAAGGTAACTAACTGTATATTATGCCAGCTATGCCAAGGTAACTGTATATTATGCCAGCTATGCCAAGGTAACTGCATATTATGCCAGCTATGCCAAGGTAACTATATATTATGCCAGCTATGCCAAGGTAACTAACTATATATTATGCCAGCTATGCCAAGGTAACTGTATATTATGCTATATATTATACCAGCTATGCCAAGGTAACTGTATATTATGCCAGCTATGCCAAGGTAACTGTATATTATGCCAGCTATGCCAAGGTAACTGTATATTATGCCAGCTATGCCAATGCCAGCTATGCCATATATTATGCTATATGTTATGCCAGCTATGCCAAGGTAACTATATATTATGCTATATATTATGCCAGCTATGCCAAGGTAACTATATATTATGCTATATGTTATGCCAGCTATGCCAAGGTAAACGAGATCTGTTTAGATGTCTGTCAGACTCTCACACCCTGAGTAAAGCCACAAAACAACATGTAGCTCAACATGGGCAGGGTTGGCATTTATTGAGATGACTCGTGTTCTGGAGGCAGCTCTGCAGCGTGGTCCGCTCGCTGGCACAGCCACACGATCTGATTTTAATCCTAACCTTAACCACACTGCTAACCTATGACCCCTCCCCCAAAATAGAAGCTATGTGCCCATAGGAGGAGGATGGTGTGTGTTTGGTGCCCCTAACTAATATCCTAAAATCTCTTCTTTCAGACATTTGCAGGAGATGTGGGCCACCTGTGGAAGACCTCGGACTCGCTGTTGGTTTGTCAGGAGCTGGTCAGGAAGGGAGTCAGGGGACTAATGTAAGTCCTGATAACTCAAAACCCCCTTACAATGCACCACACAACCAGCACATTCACCTGGTACCCCTCTGGTACACTGGTACAACTCAAACCCCCTTACAATGCACCACACAACCAGCACATTCACCTGGTACCCCTCTGGTACACTGGTACAACTCAAACCCCCTTACAATGCACCACACAACCAGCACATTCACCTGGTACCCCTCTGGTACACTGGTACAACTCAAACCCCTTTACAATGCACCACACAACCAGCACATTCACCTGGTACCCCTCTGGTACACTGGTACAACTCAAACCCCCTTACAATGCACCACACAACCAGCACATTCACCTGGTACCCCTCTGGTACACTGGTACAACTCAAACCCCTTTACAATGCACCACACAACCAGCACATTCACCTGGTACCCCTCTCGTACACTGGTACAACTCAAACCCCTTTACAATGCACCACACAACCAGCACATTCACCTGGTACCCCTCTGGTACACTGGTACAACTCAAACCCCCTTACAATGCACCACACAACCAGCACATTCACCTGGTACCCCTCTGGTACACTGGTACAACTCAAAACCCCCTTACAATGCACCACACAACCAGCACATTCACCTGGTACCCCTCTGGTACACTGGTACAACTCAAACCCCTTACAATGCACCACACAACCAGCACATTCACCTGGTACCCCTCTGGTACACTGGTACAACTCAAACCCCCTTACAATGCACCACACAACCAGCACATTCACCTGGTACCCCTCTGGTACACTGGTACAACTCAAACCCCCTTACAATGCACCACACAACCAGCACATTCACCTGGTACCCCTCTGGTACACTGGTACAACTCAAACCCCCTTACAATGCACCACACAACCAGCACATTCACCTGGTACCGCTCTGGTACACTGGTACAACTCAAACCCCCTTACAATGCACCACACAACCAGCACATTCACCTGGTATACCCCTCTGTCAACTGGTACACTGTTCACCTGGTATACCCCTCTGGTACACTGTTGACCTGGTACCCCTCTGTCAACTGGTTCACCTGATACCCCTCTGTCAACTGGTTCACCTGGTACCCCTCTGTCAACTGGTTCACCTGGTACCCCTCTGTCAACTGGTTCACTGTTCCCCATGGCAACCCTCTGTAAACTGGTACAGTGTTCACCTGATACCCCTCTGTCAACTGGTACACTGTTCACCTGGTACCCCTCTCTCGACTGGTACACTGTTCACCTGGTACCCCTCTGTCAACTGGTACACTGTTCACCTTGTACCTCTCTGTCAACTGGTTCACTGTTCACCTGGTACCCCTCTGTCAACTGGTTCACTGTTCACCTGATACCCCTCTGTCAACTGGTACACTGTTCACCTGGTACCCCTCTGTCAACTGGTACACTGTTCACCTGGTACCCCTCTGTCAACTGGTACACCTGGTACCCCTCTGTCAACTGGTACACCTGGTATACCCCTCTGTCAACTGGTACACTGTTCACCTGGTACCCCTCTGTCAACTGGTACACTGTTCACCTGGTACCCCTCTGTCAACTGGTTCACCTGGTACCCCTCTGTCAACTGGTTCACCTGGTACCCCTCTGTCAACTGGTACACTGTTCACCTGGTACCTACTCTGTCAACTGGTACACTGTTCGCCTGGTACCCCTCTGTCAACTGGTTCACCTGGTACCCCTCTGTCAACTGGTACACTGTTCACCTGGTACCCCTCTGTCAACTGGTACACCTGGTACCCCTCTGTCAACTGGTACACCTGGTATACCCCTCTGTCAACTGGTACACTGTTCACCTGGTACCCCTCTGTCAACTGGTACACTGTTCACCTGGTACCCCTCTGTCAACTGGTTCACCTGGTACCCCTCTGTCAACTGGTTCACCTGGTACCCCTCTGTCAACTGGTACACTGTTCACCTGGTACCTACTCTGTCAACTGGTACACTGTTCGCCTGGTACCCCTCTGTCAACTGGTTCACCTGGTACCCCTCTGTCAACTGGTTCATGAGTGAGTTAATGAAGGAAGACTACAGCGAGATGGTACATAAGGTCAATGTGTCTCAGTGAGTTAATGAAGACTACAGAGAGATGGTACATAAGGTCAATGTGTCTCTCTGTCTCAGTGAGTTAATGAAGGAGGACTACAGCGAGATGGTACATAAGGTCAATGTGTCTCTCTGTCTCAGTGAGTTAATGAAGGAGGACTACAGCGAGATGGTACATAAGGTCAATGTGTCTCTCTGTCTCAGTGAGTTAATGAAGGAGGACTACAGCGAGATGGTACATAAGGTCAATGTGTCTCTCTGTCTCAGTGAGTTAATGAAGGAGGACTACAGCGAGATGGTACATAAGAAATCAGAGGTCATCCACATCTGCCACTACTGCACTCAGATCCTGGAGAAGACAGAGCAGCTGTGAGTAAACACTTTGATTTGTTTTGACGCTTTTCCCCTCCAGCTCCTCAGAGGTTTGTTGTTGTTGTTGTTGTCTCCTCTCCCAGGTACGAGGTGCTAATGCGGACTAATATGTTGTCTCCTCTCCCAGGTACGAGGTGTTAATGCGGGCCAATATGTTGTCGTCTTCTCTCCCAGGTACGAGGTGTTAATGCGGGCCAATATGTTGTCGTTTCCTCTCCCAGGTACGAGGTGTTAATGCGGACTAATATGTTGTCGTTTCCTCTCCCAGGTACGAGGTGTTAATGCGGGCCAATATGTTGTCTCCTCTCCCAGGTACGAGGTGTTAATGCGGGCCAATATGTTGTTGTTTCCTCTCCCAGGTACAAGGTGTTAATGCGGGCCAATATGTTGGCGTCTCCTCTCCCAGGTACGAGGTGTTAATGCGGGCCAATATGTTGTCTCCTCTCCCAGGTACGAGGTGTTAATGCGGGCCAATATGTTGTTGTCTCCTCTCCCAGGTACGAGGTGTTAATGCGGTGTTGTCTCCTCTCCCAGGTACGAGGTGCTAATGCGGTGTTATCGTTCCCTCT
>NW_021823237.1:567842-690342 GCF_901001165.1 Salmo trutta
CATCTAAAGTGAGTAAACTTGGGAGTCACGTGACGATATGGCGTCTGGGTCGTCCCTCGACTATGCAGTTTATTAGACTGCAGATATACTGGCGAGATCAAAGGGGGGTGGAAATACACACAGTGATGCTCTAATTCAACCCATAATATCCAGGGTCTTATTCTGGTCACCTGGTGAACGATGATCGACTACCGTTTGACATGTAAAACTCTGGTTCTGATCCATAATAATCTCATCGTGTAGTTAGTCTACCCGCTCTGTCTGCCCGCTCTGTCTGCCCGCTCTGTCTACCCGCTCTGTGTCTACCCGCTCTGTCTACCCGCTCTGTCTACCCGCTCTGTCTACCCGCTCTGTCTACCCGCTCTGTCTACCCGCTCTGTCTACTCGCTCTGTCTACCCGCTCTGTCTACCCGCTCTGTCTACCCGCTCTGTCTACCCGCTCGGTCTACCTGCTCTGTCTACCCGCTCTGTCTACCTGCTCTGTCTACCCGCTCTGTCTACCCGCTCTGTCTACCTGCTCTGTCTACCTGCTCTGTCTGCCCGCTCTGTGTCTACCCGCTCTGTCTACCTGCTCTGTCTACCCGCTCTGTCTACCCGCTCTGTCTACCCGCTCTGTCTACCTGCTCTGTCTACCCGCTCTGTCTACCTGCTCTGTCTACCCGCTCTGTCTACCTGCTCTGTCTACCTGCTCTGTCTACCTGCTCTGTCTACCCGCTCTGTCTACCCGCTCTGTCTACCCGCTCTGTCTCTACCCGCTCTGTCTCTACCCGCTCTGTCTCTACCCGCTCTGTCTCTGCCCGCTCTGTCTCTGCCCGCTCTGTCTCTGCCCGCTCTGTCTACCCGCTCTGTGTCTACCCGCTCTGTGTCTGCCCGCTCTGTCTGCCCGCTCTGTCTGCCCGCTCTGTCTGCCCGCTCTGTCTGCCCGCTCTGTCTCTGCCCGCTCTGTCTCTGCCCGCTCTGTCTCTACCCGCTCTGTCTACCCGCTCTGTGTCTACCCGCTCTGTGTCTACCCGCTCTGTCTGCCTGCTCTGTGTCTACCCGCTCTGTCTACCCACTCTGTCTACCCGCTCTGTCTCTACCCGCTCTGTCTCTACCCACTCTGTGTCTGCCCGCTCTGTGTCTACCCGCTCTGTCTCTACCCGCTCTGTGTCTACCCGCTCTGTGTCTACCCGCTCTGTCTGCCCGCTCTGTGTCTACCCGCTCTGTGTCTACCCGCTCTGTGTCTACCCGCTCTGTGTCTACCCGCTCTGTGTCTGCCCGCTCTGTGTCTGCCCGCTCTGTGTCTACCCGCTCTGTGTCTACCCGCTCTGTGTCTGCCCGCTCTGTCTCTGCCCGCTCTGTCTACCCGCTCTGTCTACCCGCTCTGTCTGCCCGCTCTGTCTCTGCCCGCTCTGTCTCTACCCGCTCTGTCTACCCGCTCTGTCTCTACCCGCTCTGTGTCTACCCGCTCTGTCTCTACCCGCTCTCTCTGCCCGCTCTGTCTCTGCCCGCTCTGTCTCTGCCCGCTCTGTCTCTGCCCGCTCTGTCTCTACCCGCTCTGTCTCTGCCCGCTCTGTCTACCCGCTCTGTCTACCCGCTCTGTGTCTACCCGCTCTGTCTACCCGCTCTGTCTCTGCCCGCTCTGTCTGCCCGCTCTGTCTCTACCCGCTCTGTCTCTACCCGCTCTGTCTCTACCCGCTCTGTCTACCCGCTCTGTCTCTACCCGCTCTCTGTCTACCCGCTCTGTCTGCCCGCTCTGTCTACCCGCTCTGTCTCTACCCGCTCTGTCTCTCCCCCGCTCTGTCTGCCCGCTCTGTCTACCCGCTCTGTCTACCCGCTCTCTGTCTGCCCGCTCTGTCTACCCGCTCTGTGTCTGCCCGCTCTGTGTCTACCCGCTCTGTCTCTACCCGCTCTGTCTCTACCCGCTCTCTCTACCCGCTCTGTCTCTACCCGCTCTGTCTACCCGCTCTGTCTACCCGCTCTGTCTACCCGCTCTGTCTACCCGCTCTGTCTACCCGCTCTGTCTACCCGCTCTGTCTACCCGCTCTGTGTCTACCCGCTCTGTGTCTACCCGCTCTGTGTCTACCCGCTCTGTCTACCCGCTCTGTCTGCCCGCTCTGTCTCTGCCCGCTCTGTCTCTGCCCGCTCTGTCTCTGCCCGCTCTGTCTCTGCCCGCTCTGTCTACCCGCTCTGTCTCTACCCTCTCTGTCTCTACCCGCTCTGTCTACCCGCTCTGTCTGCCCGCTCTGTCTCTGCCCGCTCTGTCTCTGCCCGCTCTGTCTGCCCGCTCTGTCTGCCCGCTCTGTGTCTGCCCGCTCTGTGTCTGCCCGCTCTGTGTCTACCCGCTCTGTCTCTACCCTCTCTGTGTCTACCCGCTCTGTGTCTACCCGCTCTGTGTCTACCCGCTCTGTGTCTACCCGCTCTGTCTCTACCCGCTCTGTCTCTACCCGCTCTGTCTCTACCCGCTCTGTCTCTACCCGCTCTGTGTCTACCCGCTCTGTGTCTACCCGCTCTGTGTCTGCCCGCTCTGTGTCTGCCCGCTCTGTGTCTACCCGCTCTGTGTCTACCCGCTCTGTCTACCCGCTCTGTCTACCCGCTCTGTCTACCCGCTCTGTCTCTGCCCGCTCTGTCTCTGCCCGCTCTGTGTCTACCCGCTCTGTGTCTACCCGCTCTGTGTCTACCCGCTCTGTCTACCCGCTCTGTCTACCCGCTCTGTCTACCCGCTCTGTCTACCCGCTCTGTCTCTGCCCGCTCTGTGTCTACCCGCTCTGTCTACCCGCTCTGTCTACCCGCTCTGTGTCTACCCGCTCTGTGTCTACCCGCTCTGTGTCTACCCGCTCTGTGTCTACCCGCTCTGCCTACCCGCTCTGCCTACCCGCTCTGTCTACCCGCTCTGTGTCTACCCGCTCTGTGTCTACCCGCTCTGTCTACCCACTCTGTGTCTACCCGCTCTGTCTACCCGCTCTGTCTCTGCCCGCTCTGTCTCTGCCCGCTCTGTGTCTGCCCGCTCTGTGTCTACCCGCTCTGTGTCTACCCGCTCTGTGTCTACCCGCTCTGTGTCTACCCGCTCTGTCTACCCGCTCTGTCTCTACCCGCTCTGCCTACCCGCTCTGTCTACCCCGCTCTGTTCTCTGCCAGCTGCACGCGCCAAGACCAAAATGGGCACTTTCATTATAGAGCGTAAACATTTGTTGCTGACAAATCAAATCCAAGTTTTATTGGTCACATCCACACGGTTAGCAGATGCTAATGGTCAACATCCACACGGTTAGCAGATGCTAATAATGGTCCCATCCAGACACGGTTAGCAGATGCTAATGGTCCATCCACACGGTTAGCAGATGCTAATGGTCACATCCCACGGTTAGCAGATGCTAATTGGTCACATCCACAACGGTTAGCAGATGCTAAATGGTCACATCCACACGGTTAGCAGATGCTAATGGTCACATCCACACGGTTAGCAGATGCTAATGGTCACATCCACACGGTAGCAGATGCTAATGGTCACACTCACACGGTTAGCAGATGCTAATGGTCACCATCCACACGGTTAGCAGATGCTAATGGTCACCTCCACACGGTTAGCAGATGCTAATGGTCACTCCACCACGGTTAGCAGATGCTAATGGTCACCTCCACAACGGTTTAGCATCTGCTAATGGTCACATCCACACGGTTAGCAGATGCTAATGGTCACCTCCACACGGTTAGCAGATGCTAATGGTCACCTCCACACGGTTAGCAGATGCTAATGGTCACCTCCACACGGTTAGCAGATGCTAATGGTCACCCTCCACACGGTTAGCAGATGCTAATGGTCACCTCCACACGGTTAGCAGATGCTAATGGTCACATCCACACGGTTAGCAGATGCTAATGGTCACATCCACACGGTTAGCAGATGCTAATGTACACCTCCACACGGTTTAGCAGATGCTAATGGTCACCATCCACACGGTAGCAGATGCTATGGTCCACCCTCCACACGGTTAGCAGATGCTAATGGTCACCATCCACAACGGTTAGCAGATGCTAATGGTCACCTCCACACGGTTAGCAGATGCTAATGGTCACCTCACACGGTTAGCAGATGCTAATGGTCCACCTCCACACGGTAGCAGATGCTAATGTCACATCCACACGGTTAGCAGATGCTAATGGTCACCTCCACACGGTTAGCAGATGCTAATGGTCACCTCCACACGGTTAGCAGATGCTAATGGTCACCTCCACACGGTTAGCAGATGCTAATGGTCACCTCCACACGGTTAGCAGATGCTAATGGTCACCTCCACACGGTTAGCAGATGCTAATGGTCACCTCCACGGTTAGCAGATGCTAAGGGCACCTCCACACGGTTAGCAGATGCTAATGGTCACCTCCACACGGTTAGCAGATGCTAATGGTCACCTCCACACGGTTAGCAGATGCTAATGGTCACCTCCACACGGTTAGCAGATGCTAATGGTCACCTCCACACGGTTAGCAGATGCTAATGGTCACATCCACACGGTTAGCAGATGCTAATGGTCACATCCACACGGTTAGCAGATGCTAATGTGAGTGTAGCGAAATGCTTGTAGTTTCCGACCGTGCAGTAATATCTAACAAGTAATCTAACCTAACAATTACCTTATACACACAAGTGTAAAGGAATGAATAAGAATATGTACATATAAATATATGGATGAGCGATGGCCGAACAGCATCGGCAAGACAAAACCATCAGTAGAGTTGAAAATGCAATGGAAACCCATTTAACTAGAATTAAACCAGGATGGAAACCCATTTAACTAGAATTAAACCAGGATGGAAACCCATTTAACTAGAATTAAACCAGGATGGAAACCCATATAACTAGAATTAAACCAGGACTGGAAACACCATTTAACTAGAATTAAACCAGGATGGAACCCATTTACTAGAATTAAACCAGGAAGGAAACCCATTTACTAGAATTAACAGGATGGAACCCATTTAACTAGAATTAAACCAGGATGGAAACCCATTTAACTAGAATTAAACCAGGATGGAAACCCATTTAACTAGAATTAAACCAGGATGGAAACCCATTAACTAGAATTAAACCAGGATGGAAACCCATTTAACTAGAATTAAACCAGGATGGAAACCCATTTAACTAGAATTAAACCAGGATGGAAACCCATTTAACTAGAATTAAACCAGGATGGAAACCCATTTAACTAGAATTAAACCAGGATGGAAACCCATTTAACTAGAATTAAACCAGGATGGAAACCCATTTAACTAGAATTAAACCAGGATGGAAACCCATTAACTAGAATTAAACCAGGATGGAAACCCATTTAACTAGAATTAAACCAGGATGGAAACCCATTTAACTAGAATTAAACCAGGATGGAAACCCATTTAACTAGAATTAAACCAGGATGGAAACCCATTTAACTAGAATTAAACCAGGATGGAAACCCATTTAACTAGAATTAAACCAGGATGGAAACCCATTTAACTAGAATTAAAACCAGGATGGAAACCCATTAACTAGAATTAAACCAGGATGGAAACCCATTTAACTAGAATTAAACCAGGATGGAAACCCATTTAACTAGAATTAAACCAGGACGGAAACCCATTTAACTAGAATTAAACCAGGATGGAAACCCATTTAACTAGAATTAAACCAGGATGGAAACCCATTTAACTAGAATTAAACCAGGATGGAAACCCATTTAACTAGAATTAAACCAGGATGGAAACCCATTTAACTAGAATTAAACCAGGATGGAAACCCATTTAACTAGAATTAAACCAGGATGGAAACCCATTTAACTAGAATTAAACCAGGATGGAAACCCATTTAACTAGAATTAAACCAGGATGGAAACCCATTTAACTAGAATTAAACCAGGATGGAAACCCATTTAACTAGAATTAAACCAGGATGGAAACCCATTTAACTAGAATTAAACCAGGATGGAAACCCATTTAACTAGAATTAAACCAGGATGGAAACCCATTTAACTAGAATTAAACCAGGATGGAAACCCATTTAACTAGAATTAAAACCAGGATGGAAACCCATTTAACTAGAATTAAACCAGGATGGAAACCCATTTAACTAGAAATTAAACCAGGATGGAAACCCATATAACTAGAATTAAACCAGGATGGAAACCCATTTAACTAGAATTAAACAGGATGGAAACCCATTTAACTAGAATTAACCAGGATGGAAACCCATTTAACTAGAATTAAACCAGATGGAAACCCATTTAACTAGAATTAAACCAGGATGGAAACCCATTTAACTAGAATTAAACCAGGATGGAAACCCATTTAACTAGAATTAAACCAGGATGGAAACCCATTTAACTAGAATTAAACCAGGATGGAAACCCATTTAACTAGAATAAACCAGGATGGAAACCCATTTACTAGAATTAACCAGGATGAAACCCATTTAACTAGAATAACTCAGGATGGAAACCCATTTAACTAGAATTACTCTCACCCAACATTAGTCCTCTCTATCCATGATGACTAAGAATATAATTCTAACCTGGTTACAGTATAGTAATATTATAATGTTTCTATGGTTACAGTATAGTAATATTATAATGTTTCTATGGTTACAGTATAGTAATATTATAATGTTACAGTATAGTAATATTATAATGTTTCTATGGTTACAGTATAGTAATATTATAATGTTTCTCTGGTTACAGTATAGTAATATTATAATGTTACAGTATAGTAATATTATAGTGTTTCTATGGTTACAGTATAGTAATATAATGTTTCTATGGTTACAGTATAGTAATGTTATAATGTTTCTATGGTTACAGTATAGTAATATTATAATGTTTCTATGGTTAGAGTATAGTAATATTATAATGTTTCTATGGTTACAGTATAGTAATATTATAATGTTTCTATGGTTACAGTATAGTAATATTATAATGTTACAGTATAGTAATATTATAATGTTACAGTATAGTAATATTATAATGTTCCTATGGTTACAGTATAGTAATATTATAATGTTCCTATGGTTACAGTATAGTAATATTATAATGTTTCTATGGTTACAGTATAGTAATATTATAATGTTTCTATGGTTACAGTATAGTAATATTATAATGTTTCTATGGTTACAGTATAGTAATATTATAATGTTACAGTATAGTAATATTATAATGTTTCTATGGTTACAGTATAGTAATATTATAATGTTACAGTATAGTAATATTATAATGGTCCTATGGTTACAGTATAGTAATATTATAATGGTCCTATGGTTACAGTATAGTAATATTATAATGTTTCTATGGTTACAGTATAGTAATATTATAATGTTACAGTATAGTAATATTATAATGTTTCTATGGTTACAGTATAGTAATATTATAATGTTTCTATGGTTACAGTATAGTAATATTATTATGTTTCTATGGTTACAGTATAGTAATATTATAATGTTTCTATGGTTACAGTATAGTAATATTAGGTTTCTCTGGTTACAGTATAGTAATATTATAATGTTTCTATGGTTACAGTATAGTAATATTATGTTTCTATGGTTACAGTATAGTAATATTATAATGTTACAGTATAGTAATATTATAATGTTTCTATGGTTACAGTATAGTAATATTATAATGTTTCTATGGTTACAGTATGGTAATATTATAATGTTTCTATGGTTACAGTATAGTAATATTATAATGTTACAGTATAGTAATATTATAATGTTTCTATGGTTACAGTATAGTAATATTATAATGTTTCTATGGTTACAGTATAGTAATATTATAATGTTTCTATGGTTACAGTATAGTAATATTATAATGTTACAGTATAGTAATATTATAATGTTTCTATGGTTACAGTATAGTAATATTATAATGTTACAGTATAGTAATATTATAATGTTTCTATGGTTACAGTATAGTAATATTATAATGTTTCTATGGTTACAGTATAGTAATATTATAATGTTTCTATGGTTACAGTATAGTAATATTATAATGTTTCTATGGTTACAGTATAGTAATATTATGTTTCTCTGGTTACAGTATAGTAATATTATAATGTTTCTATGGTTACAGTATAGTAATATTATAATGTTTCTATGGTTACAGTATAGTAATATTATAATGTTACAGTATAGTAATATTATAATGTTTCTATGGTTACAGTATAGTAATATTACAATGTTTCTATGGTTACAGTATAGTAATATTATAATGTTTCTATGGTTACAGTATAGTAATATTATGTTTCTATGGTTACAGTATAGTAATATTATAATGTTACAGTATAGTAATATTATGTTTCTATGGTTACAGTATAGTAATATTATAATGTTACAGTATAGTAATATTATAATGTTTCTATGGTTACAGTATAGTAATATTATAATGTTTCAATGGTTACAGTATAGTAATATTATAATGTTTCTATGGTTACAGTATAGTAATATTATAATTTTCCTCTGGATACAGTATAGTAATATTATAATGTTTCTATGGTTACAGTATAGTAATATTATAATGTTTCTAAGGTTCCAGTATAGTAATATTATAATGTTTCTATGGTTACAGTATAGTAATATTACAATGTTTCTATGGTTACAGTATAGTAATATTATAATGTTTTTCTGGTTACAGTATAGTAATATTATAATGTTTCTCTGGTTACAGTATAGTAATATTATAATGTTTCTCTGGTTACAGTATAGTAATATTATAATGTTTCTCTGGTTACAGTATAGTAATATTATAATGTTACAGTATCGTAATATTATAGTGTTTCTATGGTTACAGTATAGTAATATTATAATGTTCCTATGGTTACAGTATAGTAATATTATAATGTTTCTATGGTTACAGTATAGTAATATTATGTTTCTCTGGTTACAGTATAGTAATATTATAATGTTTCTATGGTTACAGTATAGTAATATTATAATGTTCCTATGGTTACAGTATAGTAATATTATAATGTTTCTATGGTTACAGTATAGTAATATTATGTTTCTCTGGTTACAGTATAGTAATATTATAATGTTTCTATGGTTACAGTATAGTAATATTATGTTTCTCTGGTTACAGTATAGTAATATTGTAATGTTCCTATGGTTACAGTATAGTAATATTATGTTTCTCTGGTTACAGTATAGTAATATTATAATGTTTCTATGGTTACAGTATAGTAATATTATAATGTTTCTATGGTTACAGTTTAGTAATATTATGTTTCTATGGTTACAGTATAGTAATATTATAATGTTTCTATGGTTACAGTATAGTAATATTTTAATGTTACTATGGTTACAGTATAGTAATATTATAATGTTTCTATGGTTACAGTATAGTAATATTATGTTCCTCTACCAGACAGAAGCTGGTGTTCCATGCCACCAAGGCCAGGTCTCTGTTTACAGAGGAGTGTGCAATGAAGTATCGCCTCTTCATCTCTAAGAGCGAGGAGTGGATGAGGTAAGTTTCCTGTTAAGGAAGGAAGGAAGGAAGGAAGGTAGGTAATCAGATGAGGTCAGTGTGTAATGTGGATATCAGATGAGGTAAGTTTCCTGTAGATGAAGGTAGGTGTGTGTGTGTGTGTGTGTGTGTGTGTGTGTGTGTGTGTGTGTGTGTGTGTGTGTGTGTGTGTGTCAATAGTGTGTGTGTGTGTGTCAATAGTGTGTGTGTGTGTCAATAGTGTGTGTTTATCTCCCCTGTACAGGAAGGTGCATCACGTGAGGAAGCAGCTGATTGGTCTAACCAGCCAATTCAACAGCGTGGAGAAAGAGGTTTCCATGGTGATGGAGAGAGTTATTAAGGTCAGAACACACACACACACACACACACACACACACACCTTACTAAACACTGAAGTAAACAGGAGGTTTCCTCCACTAAGTTGAGGGATGGAGCAGGGGGAGGGAGAGAGAGGAGGGGATGGCCCGTTGTTTTATCTGTGGGGGCAGGTTGGGATGCCCTTAATTATAGACTGGCCCGTTGTTTTATCTGTGGGGGCAGGTTGGGATTCCCTTAATTATAGACTGGCCCGTTGTTTTATCTGTGGGGGCAGGTTGGGATTCCCTTAATTATAGACTGGCCCGTTGTTTTATCTGTGGGGGCAGGTTGGGATTCCCTTAATTATAGACTGGCCCGTTGTTTTATCTGTGGGGGCAGGTTGGGATTCCCTTAATTATAGACTGGCCCGTTGTTTTATGTTCGTCTGTGGGGGCAGGTTGGGATTCCCTTAATTATTGACTGGCGTGACTGGCCCGTTGTTTTATGTCAGTCTGTGGGGGCAGGTTGGGATTCCCTTAATTATAGACTGGCGTGACTGGCCCGTTGTTTTATGTTCGTCTGTGGGGGCAGGTTGGGATTCCCTTAATTATAGACTGGTGTGACTGGCCCGTTGTTTTATGTTAGTCTGTGGGGGCAGGTTTGGATTCCCTTAATTATAGACTGGCCCGTTGTTTTATGTTAGTCTGTGGGGGCAGGTTGGGATTCCCTTAATTATAGACTGGCTTGACCATAGTACGGACTGATTGAAGATCAATTCAAATCTCCCATCATATCTAAGCCAATATGACACCAATGTCGATTCAACATTGGAGGTCCACAACACAATCCCCGCCTTTAGCATTTCACTGATGTGCTACCGTTTGTTAGCATTTCTGTCTGTTAAGAACCCCTGATGTGCTACCGTTTGTTAGCATTTCTGTCCATTAAGAACCACTGATGTGCTACCGTTTGGTAGCATTTCTGTCCATTAAGAACCACCGATGTGCTACCGTTTGTTAGCATTTCTGTCCGTTAAGAACCCCTGATGTGCTACCGTTTGTTAGCATTTCTGTCCATTAAGAACCCCTGATGTGCTACCGTTTGGTAGCATTTCTGTCCATTAAGAACCACTGATGTGCTACCGTTTGGTAGCATTTCTGTCCATTAAGAACCACCGATGTGCTACCGTTTGTTAGCATTTCTGACCGTGCTAACATGGTTTCAGACTAATCTCAGAGTTATAAAACCAGGTCCAACAACTCGGCTAAATGCAGGACCAGTCAACGGTTTGGACACACCGACTCATTCAAGGGTTTTTCTTTATTTTTACTATTTTCTACATTGTAGAATAATAGTGAAGACATCAAAAACTATTAAATAACTCATATGGAATCATGTAGTAACCAAAAAAGTGTTAAACAAATCAAAAAATATTTTATATTTTTGATTCTTGAAAGTAGTCACCTTTTGCCTTGATGACAGCTTTGCATGGGTGGAGTAGATATTATGTTGCATGAATGTATTTTTCAGCTTCAGAACAATACCTTTTCTCCCTTTAAATATGGTTTTTAGGTTTTAATATCCATGTTTGTGTGTATTGTAGCTACAGGAGCAGTTACCTGGGAAGGTGCTACCTCTGGCGTCCAGTGGTATGGTGAAACCGCAAGCCTACCTCAGCCAGAGCACCTTGGTAGAGATGACCCTGGGGTGAGTTACTGTCTCTGACCCCTGACCCTTAACCCCTGACCTTACCTCAGCCAGAGCACCCTGGTAGAGATGACCCTGGGGTGAGTTACCGTCCCTAACCCTTGACCCCTGACCTTACCTCAGCCAGAGCACCTTGGTAGAGATGACCCTGGGGTGAGTTACCGTCCCTAACCGTTAACCCTTAACCCTTGACCCCTGACCTTACCTCAGCCAGATCACCTTGGTAGAGATGACCCTGGGGTGAGTTACCGTCCCTAACCCTTGACCCCTGACCTTACCTCAGTCAGATCACCCTGGTAGAGATGACCCTGGGGTGAGTTACTGTCCCTAACCGTTAACCCTTAACCCTTGACCTTACCTCAGCCAGATAACCCCTGTAGAGATGACCCTGGGGTTAGTTACTGTCCCTAACCCTTAACCCTTAACCCCTGACCTTACCAATAGTCCACCATCTCAGTGACAGTGTCCAGTGTTAACCAATGGGACGATAGTCCACCCTCTCAGTGACAGTGTCAACCAATGGGATGATATTCCACCTTCTCAGTGACAGTGTCCAGTGTTAACCAGTGGGACGATAGTCCACCATCTCAGTGACAGTGTCCAGTGTTAACCAGTGGGACGATAGTCCACCCTCTCAGTGACAGTGTCCAGTGTTAACCAGTGGGACGATAGTCCACCATCTCAGTGACAGTGTCCAGTGTTAACTCTCAGTGACAGTGTCCAGTGTTAACCAATGGGACGATAGTCCACCATCTCAGTGACAGTGTCCAGTGTTAACCAGTGGGACGATAGTCCACCATCTCAGTGACAGTGTCCAGTGTTAACTCTCAGTGACAGTGTCCAGTGTTAACCAGTGGGATGATAGTCCACCATCTCAGTGACAGTGTCCAGTGTTAACTCTCAGTGACAGTGTCCAGTGTTAACCAGTGGGACGATAGTCCCACCATCTCAGTGACAGTGTCCAGTGTTAACTCTCAGTGACAGTGTCCAGTGTTAACTCTCAGTGACAGTGTCAACTCTCAGTGACAGTGTCCAGTGTTAACTCTCAGTGACAGTGTCCAGTGTTAACTCTCAGTGACAGTGTCCAGTGTTAACTCTCTCCATCCTTTCTGTGATTTCCAGGATGAAGAAGCTGAAGGAAGAGATGGAGGGGGTAGTAAAGGAGTTGGCGGAGAACAACCACTTCCTGGAGAGGTGAGGACTGGCTACACGGAGCACTTCCTGTCAGATCGTTATCACTACCCCTTGATAAGACATATGAAGGCCTCCTACTTCCTGTCAGATCATTATCACTATGAAGGCCTCCTACTTCCTGTCAGATCATTATCACTATGAAGGCTTCCTACTTCCTGTCAGATCGTTATCACTACCCCTGATAAGACATATGAAGGCCTCCTACTTCCTGTCAGATCAGCTGTTTGGTCCTTCCTGTCAGATCAGCTGTTTGGTCCTTCCTGTCAGATCAGCTGTTTGGTGCTTCCTGTCAGATCTGCTGTTTGGTCCTTCCTGTCAGATCAGCTGTTTGGTCCTTCCTGTCAGATCAGCTGTTTGGTACTTCCTGTCAGATCAGCTGTTTGGTCCTTCCTGTCAGATCAGCTGTTTGGTACTTCCTGTCAGATCAGCTGTTTGGTCCTTCCTGTCAGATCAGCTGTTTGGTGCTTCCTGTCAGACCAGCTGTTTGGTACTTCCTGTCAGATCAGCTGTTTGGTCCTTCCTGTCAGATCAGCTGTTTGGTCCTTCCTGTCAGATCAGCTGTTTGGTGCTTCCTGTCAGACCAGCTGTTTGGTACTTCCTGTCAGATCAGCTGTTTGGTCCTTCCTGTCAGATCAGCTGTTTGGTACTTCCTGTCAGATCGGCTGTTTGGTCCTTCCTGTCAGATCAGCTGTTTGGTTCTTCCTGTCAGATCAGCTGTTTGGTACTTCCTGTCAGATCAGCTGTTTGGTCCTTCCTGTCAGATCAGCTGTTTGGTATTTCCTGTCAGATCAGCTGTTTGGTATTTCCTGTCAGATCAGCTTCTGTTGATATAATATTGTCTGATGTTTTTGTTTTCCAGGTTTGGCTCTTTGACGTCATTGGATGGAGGAATGAGAAGTGTGGACCGTATCTGAGACCATGTGGCCCCTCACCCCTACACCCTCACCCCTACACCCTCACCCCTACACCCCTAACCCCTACACCCTCACCCCTACACCCTCACCCCTACACCCTCACCCCTAAACCCTCACCCCTACACCCTCACCCCTACACCCTCACCCCTACACCCTCACCCCTACACCCTCACCCCTAAACCCTCACCCCTAAACCCTCATCCCTAAACCCTCACCCTTAAACCCTCACCCCTAAACCCTCACCCCTACACCCACCCTCACCCCCTACACCCCTCACCCCTACACCCTCACCCCTACACCCTTAACCCCTACACCCTTAACCCCTACACCCTCAACCCCTACACCCTCACCCCTACACCCTCACCTAACCTTCATACCCACCCTACACCCTCACCCAACCTCCATACCCACCCTACATCCTCACCCTACACCCTCACCTAACCTTCATACCCACCCCAAACCCTCACCCCTCGACTCTCACCCATCCTCCATACCACCCTAAACCCTCACCTAACCTCCATACCCCCCCTACACCCCTCACCCCTCGACTCTCACCCATCCTCCATACCCACCCTATACCGTCACCCCCTGACTCTCACCCCACCCTAAACCCCCACCTCAATCCACTATCTAGACCAGGGGTCTCCAGCGTTTTCTAGCATGAGAGCTGCCTTCAAACAGACCCGTTGTTCTCCTCTCCCTCCAACTCTTCCCCGGGTCCTTAGTGTACGAGAGACAGTAATACACCATGTTTTCTGTTGATATACCTGGTAAAACAATGGTTAATATACACTGGGGGGGGGACCCTATAAAATCTGAGATGTTTTCTGTTCTCCTAAATCATGTTTTCACATTTAATTTGAGATGTATTTCGTTTTTACTCTCCAAACTGCATGTTCTGAGTCCATGTCGATGTTTAAATCACATCAGAATAAACTATTTCTAGGTTTGGAAGTGAACAGACACGTTTAGATTTTGGAGTGAAATTTAATTCCCTTTAATGACCCCTACCTGACCCCTACCTGACCCCTACCTGACCCCTACCTGACCCCATGACCCCTACCTGACCCCTACCTGACCCCATGACCCCTACCTGACCCCATGAACCCTACCTGACCCCTACCTGACCCCTACCTGACCCCTACCTGACCCCTAGCTGACCCCTACCTGACCCCTAGCTGACCCCTAGCTGACCCCGACCTGACCCCTAGCTGACCCCTACCTGACCCCTAGCTGACCCCTACCTGACCCCTACCTGACCCCACCAGTCTACAGTCTAGACCCTGACCCCTACCTGACCCCTACCTGACCCCACCAGTCTACAGTCTAGACCCTGACCCCTACCTGACCCCTACCTGACCCCACCAGTCTACAGTCTAGACCCTGACCCCACCAGTCTACAGTCTAGACCCTGACCCCTACCTGACCCCCACCAGTCTACAGTCTAGACCCTGACCCTTACCTGACCCCTACCTGACCCCATGACCCCTACCTGACCCCACCAGTCTACAGTCTAGACCCTGACCCCTACCTGACCCCATGACCCCACCAGTCTACAGTCTAGACCCTGACCCCTACCTGACTCCATGACCCCTACCTGACCCCTACCTGACCCCACCAGTCTACAGTCTAGACCCTGACCCCTAGCTGACCCCACCAGTCTACAGTCTAGACCCTGACCCCTACCTGACCCCTAGCTGACCCCATGACCCCTAGCTGACCCCACCAGTCTACAGTCTGAACCCTGCAGAGAAAGGAGAATATTCCCTCAGCTTGCCAGTGGTATATTATCCTGTGTATATAAATGTGTGCTTCATGTTGTAAATAGTCTGAGTCTATAATGTGTATTTTCTCTCCAAACTGGCAACTTCTGTTAGAGACTAAAGAGATGAAATGTCTCCAAACTGGCAACATCTGTTAGAGACTAAAGAGATGAAATGTCTCCAAACTGGCAACTTCTGTTAGAGACTAAAGAGATGAAATGTCTCCAAACTGGCAACTTCTGTTAGAGACTAAAGAGATGAAATGTCTCCAAACTGGCAACTTCTGTTAGAGACTAAAGAGATGAAATGTCTCCAAACTGGCAACATCTGTTAGAGACTAAAGAGATGAAATGTCCTTCAGGAATCAGTAGTTATTGCTACTAAACTGTCCCAAAATGGCTTCCTGTTTCCTTTCTAGTGCGCTACCTACCCATTGGGCTCTGGTCAGAAGTAGTGCACTATGAGGGGAATAGGGCGTAATTTGGGACGCCCTCCTCTGTGTTGCTGTAGTGCACTATGAGGGGAATAGGGGGTAATTTGGGAGGCCCTCCTCTGTGTTGCTGTAGTGCACTATGAGGGGAATAGGGGGTAATTTGGGACGCCCTCCTCTGTGTTGCTGTAGTGCACTATAAGGGGAATAGGGGGTAATTTGGGACGCCCTCCTCTGTGTTGCTGTAGTGCACTATGAGGGGAATAGGGGGTAATTTGGGAGGCCCTCCTCTGTGTTGCTGTAGTGCACTATGAGGGGAATAGGGGGTAATTTGGGAGGCCCTCCTCTGTGTTGCTGTAGTGCACTATGAGGGGAATAGGGGGTAATTTGGGAGGCCCTCCTCTGTGTTGCTTTAGTTTCATTTAGTCTGCAGACCTTTTTTTTTTACTTCCTGTTTTGTTATCATCTCTGTATGTCTAACAGGCTCAAATTATAATTGTTTTTCTTTTTAAAATTAAATTCCTAGTGTCCTTTAAATTGTATTTCTTATTTGAAATAACCCAAAATGACTACTGTCTTTTGTTTGCACAAATGAAGTGCGTTTCTTCTGTTTTATGCATTTTATGGGTTTATTTTAACCATCTTTATACATTGAGTTTTGATTGTATGAACCAACAGGCTTAATGAGGTGAACGATGGAGAAACTCAAACCATCTCTCTCTTCCTTCCGCTGTATAAAGGCTCTGACCTCTTGGTGTTTGTTAATCATCACCATGCAGAAGGGAAATTGAAATGTTTTGGAGATAAAAAAGCTGTAAATAAAAACAGACCATCAAACATTGTTTCACCTTCTAGAGAGTGTTGCAGCGACCTCCTCCTTCCTGTCATAACAGGAAGTGGGGACTACACATCAGGGTCATTGATCCTCATAACAGGCGGTGGGGACTACACATCAGGGTAATTGATCCTCATAACAGGAAGTGAGGACGACACATCAGGGTCATTGATCCTCATAACAGGAAGTGGGGACGACACATCAGGGTCATTGATCCTCATAACAGGAAGTGGTGGGGACTACACATCAGGGTCATTGATCCTCATAACAGGAAGTGGAGACGACACATCAGGGTCATTGATCCTCATAACAGGAAGTGGAGACTACACATCAGGGTCATTGATCCTCATAACAGGAAGTGGAGACGACACATCAGGGTCATTGATCCTCATAACAGGTGGTGGTGGGGACTACACATCAGGGTCATTGATCCTCATAACAGGTCACCTGTGTTCCCATAAGGCACTCTGTTCCCTATAGAGGCCTATGGCCCCCGTCATGCCAAATAACGCCCCCCCCCCTATGGCCCCGTCATGCCAATAACGCCCCCCTCTATGGCCCCCTGCATGCCAATAAATGCCCCCCCCCTCTAGGGCCCCCGTCATGGCCAAATAACGCCCCCCCCCCTCTATGGCCCCCGTCATGCCAAATAACGCCCCCCCCCTCTATGGCCCCCGTCATGCCAAATAAACGCCCCCCCTCTGTGGCCCCCCGTCAATGCCAATAACGCCCCCCTCTATGGCCCCCGTCATGCCAAATAACGCCCCCCCCTCTATGGCCCCCGTCATGCCAAATAATGCCCCCCCTCTATTGGCCCCCCCTCTATGGCCCCCCGTCATGCCAAATAACGCCCCCCGCTATGGCCCCCCGTCATGCCAAATAATGCCCCCCTCTATGGCCCCCATCGTCATGCCAAATAACGCCCCCCGCTATGGGCCCCCCGTCATGCCAAATAAACGCCCCCCTCTATGGCCCCCGTCATGCCAAATAATGCCC
The DNA here is from genome assembly GCF_901001165.1 of Salmo trutta. Taxonomy (NCBI): domain Eukaryota; kingdom Metazoa; phylum Chordata; class Actinopteri; order Salmoniformes; family Salmonidae; genus Salmo; species Salmo trutta. The sequence continues at coordinate 585,443 of NW_021823237.1, forward strand.
CCCCTCTATGGCCCCCGTCATGCCAAATAACGCCCCCCGTCATGCCAAATAATGCCCCCCCTCTATGGCCCCCGTCATGCCAAATAACGCCCCCCTCTATGCCCCCGTCATGCCAATATAACGCCCCCTCTATGGCCCCCCGTCATGCCAAATAACGCCCCCCTCTATGGCCCCCGTCATGCCAAATAATGCCCCCCCCCTCTATGTCACAATGGGATTCAATAAACCTTTAGCTCCGTTGCCATATCAACGGAGTGATGAGGTAATGATTCCTTGCAGCCTAAATTATGTTTTCGTCGTCGCTCTGCAAACAAGGCTGATTTCCAGCGACAATTTCGCCGTTTTAAAACAAGTGGTTGTTTTAGCTCATAAAAGGAAAATATTAATTCTAACTACTGTTTTGGTAACTTTGTTAACATGAAATCCATGTCTTAAAAACGTTGTAATCGTTTCGGGAAATGGTAAAGAAAACCTTGACACATTAAAGTTACCTGACAGATCAGGAAGTCAGATAATTTCCACCTCCATTCATATGCAAATCCGTTTGATTCGTACACTGGCTTTGTCTGTCCTGTTTTATTGATCCCACATCTACAACTGAAATAATATACTTTCACACTTTCTTTATCATATCTGCATAGTCACTTTAACCATATCTACATACTACCTCAATCAGCCTGACTAACCGCTGTCTGTGTAGAGCCTCTCTACTGCTACTCTCTGTTCATCAGGTCTACTACACCTGTTGTATTCAGCATTTCACTGTGAGGTCTACTACACCTGTTGTATTCAGCATTTCACTGTGAGGTCTACTACACCTGTTGTATTCAGCATTTCACTGTAAGGTCTACTACACCTGTTTGTATTCAAGCATTTCACTGTGAGGTCTACTACAACCTGTTGTATTCAGCATTTCACTGTAAGAGTCTACTACACCTTTGTATTCAGTCATTCCACTGTGAGGTCAGCATTCACTGTGAGGTCTACTACACCTGTTGTATTCAGCAGCATTTCACTGTAGGTCTACTACACCTGTTGTATTCAGCATTTCACTGTGAGGTCTACTACACCTGTTGTATTCAGCATTTCACTGTGAAGGTCTAACTACACCTGTTGTATTCAGCATTTCACTGTAGAGGTCTACTACACCTGTTGTATTCAAAGGCATTTCACTGTGAAGGTCTACTACACCTGTTGTATTCAGCATTTCACTGTGAGGTCTACTACAACCTGTTGTATTCAGCATTTTCACTGTGAGGTCTACTACACCTGTTGTATTCAGCATTTCACTGTGAGGTCTACTACACCTGTTGTATTCAGCATTTCACGGTAAGGTCTACTACACCTGTTGTATTCAGCATTTCACTGTGAGGTCTACTACACCTGTTGTATTCAGCATTTCACTGTGAGGTCTACTACAACCTGTTGTATTCAGCATTTCACTGTGAGGTCTACTACACCTGTTGTATTCAGCATTTCACTGTGAGGTCTACTACACCTGTTGTATTCAGCATTTCACTGTGAGGTCTACTACACCTGTTGTATTCAGCATTTCACTGTAGGTCTACTACACCTGTTGTATTCAGCATTTCACTGTGAGGGTCTACTACACCTGTTGTATTCCAGCATTTCACTGTGAGGTCTACTACAACCCTGTTGTATTCAGCATTCTTCACTGTGAGGTCTACTACACCTGTTGTATCAGCATTTCACTGTAAGGTCTACACCTGTTGTCATCATTTCACTGTAAGGTCTACTACACCTGTTGTATTCAGCATTTCACTGTGAGGTCTACTACACCTGTTTGTATTCAGCATTTCACTGTAAGGTCTACTACACCTGTTGTATTCAGCATTTCACTGTAAGGTCTACTACACCTGTTGTATTCAGCATTTCACTGTGAGGTCTACTACACCTGTTGTATTCGGCCCACGTGACAAATAAACTTTGATTTGATTTCAGTCGTCCTCTATCAGGATGCATTTTGTTATATCTCACATAGCTCGTTAGCACCCCCTTGTGGTTGAATATATATATATATATATATATATATCTATTGTAGGTCCCAAGATATACGTGGAACAAATAAATACCATCAAAGGATAATTTACAACAATGAACACCGTATGAAACAGCTGTGAAAACCAACCTGACAAAAATGTAAGATTTTAATACATAAATTGATCGTTTTTTTTTGGTACAGTTGTGTCATTAATTTATTTCTACAGATTTTTTTTTGGGGGGGGGGACACTCACATGGCAATCAGAATGAAATAGTTTAATTCTGGCATGTGGGAATAAAGAAGTGGGTGTTGTGTGGGTTTGGGAGGTTCTGCCTTGTCACGTGTTCTCAACAGGCAGCCAGTCTCAGAAAAGGGGGGGACTTGAAGACAGAGACTGTGAAGACCAGCCGCCGCTGCTCTCTTTGTTCCGAGTGTTTGTGTTTTTTTAGTTCATCTGTGTATCTCACATATTATGTTCCCAGTTTGATTCGGTTAACAGATATTATGTTCCCAGTTTGATACGGCTAACAGATATTATGTTCCCAGTATGATACGGCTAACAGATATTATGTTCCCAGTTTGATACGGCTAGCGAACTGCATTATTAGATAATGACAACAGGACAATACAGTAGGGTGTCGACGACGTAATAGATGGAGGAGGAGACGGGACGAGATGAAGGGGGCAGATTGTTGGGCGATCGGACGTCACTAGATGCAGATTTGTCGCGACGGAGAGGATAGAGATAGAGAGAGAGAGAGAGGAGAGAGAGAGAGAGAGAGAGAGAGGAGAGAGATAGAGAGAGAGAGAGAGAGAGAGAGAGACAGAGAGATAGAGAGAGAAGAGAGATAGACAGAGACAGAGACAGAGACAGAGACAGAGACGAGAGAGAGGAGAGAGAGAGAGAGAGATAGAGAGAGAGAGAGAGCGAGTTGAAGGATGAGGAAAGAGTCCAGAATCAAGAGTATGCTTGTGTCATACGTTTGCAGTTTTCTATATTTTATACGATACTGACAACAAATATTTGATCATATTGAACTCTGCTGTAGTCAAAATAAAGCAACCATTTAAAAAACAAAACTATTTATTAATGCAAAATGTGATCGTGTGTCATAGCAAAACAACTTTGATGGGCTTCAACTCCGGCGACGACGGTCTGCACCCTCTCAAACTGACCCCATGACCCCTACCTGACCCCTAGCTGACCCCCTGACCCCTAGCTGACCCCCACCAGTCTACAGTCTTCACCCTCTCAAACTTCTGGCGCCCCACGGTCTTCACCCTCTCAAACTTCTGGCGACGGCAGTCTTCACCCTCTCAAACTTCTGGTAGGCTAGACAGGGTACCAATAGGACATTCATCAAAAATCATAATCATTTCAGATATTAATAATAACCTTTTTGTAAATGTTATTTCACGCTGTCCACATCCTTGACAATCCCAAGCCAGAAGAAGCGAAGGTTGATTTTGGAAATCGTGCACCTTCACACTGAATGTCCAGCATGCATCTCTGTCAGCACGGCCTCTTCCTCCTCCTCCTCTCCCTCTCCTCCTTATTGCCCCGTGCTATATTGGTATATACTACCCCCCTGGCCTTATTGCCCCGGGCTATAATTGGTTATATACTACCCCCCTGGGCCTTATTGCCCCGTGCTATATTGGTTATATACTACCCCCTGGGTCTTATTGCCCCGTGCTATATTGGTTATATACTACCCCTCCTGGGCCTTATTGCCCGGTACTATATTGGTTATTATACTACCCCCCCCCCTGGGCCTTATTGCCCCGTGCTATATTGGTTATTACTACCCCCCTGGGCCTATTGCCCGTGCTATATTGGTTATATATACCCCCTCTGGGCCTTATTGCCCCGTGCTATATTGGTTATATACTACCCCCCTGGGCCTTATGCCCCGTGCTATATTGGTTATATACTACCCCCTTGGGCCTTATTGCCCCGTGCTATATTGGTTATATACTACCCCCCTTGGGCCTTATTGCCCCGTGCTATATTGGTTATATACTGCCCCGTGCTATATTGGTTATATACTACCCCCCTGGGCCTTATTGCCCCGTGCTATATTGGTTATATACTACCCCCCTGGGCCTTATTGCCCCGTGCTATATTGGTTATATACTACCCCCCCTGGGCCTTATTGCCCCGTGCTATATTGGTTATATACTACCCCCCTGGGCCTTATTGCCCCGTGCTATATTGATTATATACTACCCCCTGGGCCTTATTGCCCCGTGCTATATTGATTATATACTACCCCCTGGGACTTATTGCCCCGTGCTATATTGGTTATATACTACCCCCCCCCCGAACCTTATTGCCCCGTGCTATATTGGTTATATACTACCCCCCCGGCCTTATTGCCCCGTGCTATATTGGTTATAACTACCCCCCCTGGGCCTTATTGCCCCTGCTATATTGGTTATATACTACCCCCCGGGCCTTATTGCCCCGTGCTATATTGATATACTACCCCCTGGGCCTTATTGCCCCGCGCTATATTGGTTATATACTACCCCCCTGGGCCTTATTGCCCCGTGCTATATTGATTATATACTACCCCCCCTGGGCCTTATTGCCCCGTGCTATATTGATTATATACTACCCCCTGGGACTTATTGCCCCGTGCTATATTGGTTATATACTACCCCCCCGGGCCTTATTGCCCCGTGCTATATTGGTTATATACTACCCCCCCTGGGCCTTATTGCCCCGTGCTATATTGGTTATATACTACCCCCCTGGGCCTTATTGCCCCGTGCTATATTGGTTATATACTACCCCCCCGGGCCTTATTGCCCCGTGCTATATTGGTTATATACTACCCCCCCCCGGGCCTTATTGCCCCGTGCTATATTGATTATATACTCCCCCCCTGGGCCTTATTGCCCCTGCTATATTGATTATATACTACCCCCCTGGGCCTTATTGCCCCGCGCTATATTGGTTATATACTACCCCCCTGGGCCTTATTGCCCCGTGCTATATTGATTATATACCACCCCCCCTGGGCCTTATTGCCCCGTGCTATATTGGTTATATACTACCCCCCCTGGGCCTTATTGCCCCGTGCTATATTGGTTATATACTACACCCCCTGGGCCTTATTGCCCCTGCTATATTGGTTATATACTACACCCCTGGGCCTTATTGCCCCGTGCTATATTGGTTTAATACTACCCCCCTTGGGCCTTATTGCCCCGTGCTATATTGATTATATACTACCCCCCTGGGCCTTATTGCCCGTGCTATATTGGTTATTACTACCACCACCCCCGGGCCTTATTGCCCCGTGCTGTATTGGTTATACTACCCCCCCTGGGCCTTATTGCCCCGTGCTATATTGGTTATATACTACCCCCCCCTGGGCCTTATTGCCCCGTGCTATATTGGTTATATACTACCCCCCTGGGCCTTATTGCCCCGTGCTATATGATTATATACTACCTATACACCCCCCTGGGCCTTATTGCCCTGTTGCTATATTGGGTTATATACTACCCCCCTGGGCCTTATGCCCCGTGCTATATTGGTTATATACTACCCCCGACCGGGCCTTATTGCCCCTTTCTCTGCCATCCTCCAGTCTTTCTGTCTATTCTTTCCTCCCTCTCTCTCTCATCTCCTCCCTCTGCCAGTCCTCCTCTTACCTCTAAACACAGTTGTCGGTCGCACCATGGAGACGGAGTGTCTTGGAAATTGCTCTCCATTTGTTGCCGTGGCAACGTGCTGCTGGCGACAGCAGGCGTCGATGCAACCCTGGTAACATGATATAGATGGAGAGACAGCATGTTGTTTATCACCTGATACGAGGAGAGACAGCATGTTATCACCTGATAGAGGGAGAGACAGCATGTTGTTAGCACCTGATAGAGGGATACAGCAGTTGTTTATCACCCTGATAGAGGGAGAGACAGCATGTTTGTCACCACCTTATAGAGGGAGAGACAGCATGTTGTTATCACCTGATAGAGGGAGAGACAGCATGTTATCACCTGATAGAGGGAGAGACAGCATGTTATCACCTGATAGAGGTAGAGACAGCATGTTGTTATCACCACCTGAAGAGGGAGAGACAGCATGTTGTTATCACCTGATAGAGGGAGAGACAGCATGTTGTCACCACCTGATAGAGGAGAGACAGCTGTTGTCACCACCTGATAGAGGGAGAGACAGCATGTTGTCATCACCTGATAGAGGGATAGACAGCATGTTATCACCTGATAGTGGGAGAGACAGCATGTTGTTTACACCTGATGGATGGAGAGACAGCATGTTGTTATCACCACCTGATAGAGGGAGAGACAGCATGTTATCACCAGCTGATAGGGGAGAGACAGCATGTTGTCACCACCTGATAGAGGAGAGACAGCATGTTATCACAACCTGATATAGGGAGAGACAGCATGTTTCACCTGATAGAGGAGAGACAGCATGTTGTTATCACCTGATAGAGGGAGAGACAGCATGTTGTCACGACCTGATAGAGGGAGAGACAGCATGTTGTTATCACCTGATAGAGGAGAGACCAGCATGTTGTTATCACCTGATAGAGGGAGAGACAGCATGTTATCACTGATAGAGGGAGAGACAGCATGTTGTCACCACCTGATAGAGGGAGAGACAGCATGGTATCACCACCTATGAGGGAGAGACAGCATGTTATCACGGTGATACAGGGAGAGACAGCATGTTTATCACCTGATACAGGGAGAGACAGCATGTTATCACCTGATAGAGGGAGAGACAGCATGTTGTTATCACCTGATAGAGGGAGAGACAGCATGTTATCACCTGATAGAGGGAGAGACAGCATGTTATCTCACTGATAGAGGGAGAGACAGCATGTTGTCACCACCTGATAGAGGGAGACGCATGTTATCACCTGATAGAGGAGAGACGGCATGTTATCACCTGATAGAGGGAGAGACAGCAGTTGTTATCACCTGATAGAGGGAGAGACAGCATGTTATCACCTGATAGAGGGAGAGACAGCATGTTGTCATCACCTGATAGAGGGAGAGACAGCATGTTATCACCTGATAGAGGGAGAGACGCATGTTGTCACCACCTGATAGAGGGAGAGACAGCATGTTATCACACCTGATAGAGGGAGAGACAGCATATTATCACCTGATAGAGGGAAGACAGCATGTTTCACCTGATAGAGGGAGAGACAGCATGTTGTTCCACCTGATAGAGGGAGAGACAGCATGTTGTCACCACCTGATAGAGGGAGAGACAGCATGTTGTCACCACCTGATAGAGGGAGAGACAGCATGTTATACACCTGATAGAGGGAGAGACAGCATGTTATCACCTGATAGAGGGAGAGACAGCATGTTGTTATCCACCTGATAGAGGGAGAGACAGCATGTTGTCACGACCTGATAGAGGGAGAGACAGCATGTTGTTATCACCCTGATAGAGGGAGAGACAGCATGTTGTTATCACCTGATAGAGGGAGACAGCATGTTATCACTGATAGAGGGAGAGACAGCATGTTGTCTACCACCTGATAGAGGGAGAGACAGCATGTTATCACCTGATAGAGGGAGAGACAGCATGTTGTCACCACCTGATAGAGGGAGAGACAGCATGTTATCACCACCTGATAGAGGGAGAGACAGCATGTTATCACCTGATACAGGGAGAGACAGCATGTTATCACCTGATACAGGGGAGACAGCATTTATCACCTGATAGAGGGAGAGACAGCAGTTTGTTATCACCTGATAGAGGGAGAGCAGCATGTTATCACCTGATAGAGGGAGAGACAGCATGTTATCACCTGATACAGGGAGAGACAGCATGTTATCACCTGATAGAGGGAGAGACAGCATGTTGTTATCACCTGATACAGGAGAGACAGCATGTTATCACCTGATAGAGGGAGAGACAGCATGTTGTCATCACCACCTGATAGAGGGAGAGACAGCATGTTATCACCTGATAGAGGGAGAGACAGCATGTTATCACCTGATAGAGGGGAGAGCACATGTTTGAAAATGTGTAGTTACCACCTGATAGAGGGAGAGATACACGCATGTTGTCAGCCACCTAGATAGAGGGAGAGACACCCGCACTGGACTCGACGTCACCCCCAACACTGACTTAGAGGGAGAAGAGACAGCATGTTAGTCACCTGATAGAGGGAGAAGGACAAGCATGTTTGTTATCACCACCTGCATCGAGGGAGAGTGACAGCATGTTATCACCTGATAGAGGGAGTAGACAGCATGTTATCATCCGTGCTAGAGGGAGAGACATGCATGTTGTTCACCACCTGATCGAGGGAGAGACAGCATGTTTATCACCTGATAGAGAGGAGAGAACAGCATGTATCACCTGATAGAGGGAGAGGACAAGGGGAAGGCATGTTGTTATCACCTGACTAGAGGGTAGATGACCAGCATGTTGTTTATCACCTGATAGAGGGAAGAGACAGCATGTTATCACCTGATAGAGGGAGAGACAGGCAGTTTGCACCACCTGAAATGAAGAGGGAGAGAGACAGCATGTTATCACACACCTGAGTAGAGGGAGAAGAGACAGCATAGTTATCACCTGATAGAGGGAGAGACAGCATGTTATCACCTGATAGAGGGAGAGACAGCATGTTGTCACCACCTGATAGAGGGAGAGACAGCATGTTATCACCTGATAGAGGGAGAGACAGGCATGTTGTTATCACCTGATAGAGGAGAGGACAGCATGTTGTTATCACCACCTGATAGTGGGGAGAGGACAGCATGTTGTCACCACCTGATAGAGGGAGAGACAGCATGTTATCACCTGATAAAGGGAGAGACAGCATGTTGTCACCACCTGATAGAGGGAGAGACAGCATGTTATCACCTGATAGAGGGAGAGACAGCATGTTGTTACCACCTGATAGAGGGAGAGACAAGCATGTTATCACCTGATAGAGGGAGAGACAGCATGTGTCACCACTTGATAGAGGGATGAGACAGCATGTTGTTATCACCTGATAGAGGAGAGAGACAGCATGTCACCACCTGATAGAGGGAGAGGACAGCATGTTGTTATCACCTGATAGAGGGAGAGAGAGACAGCATGTTCTATCCACCTGATAGAGGAGAGACGCATGTCACCACCTGCCTAGATAGAGGGAGAGACAGCATGTTATCACCACCTGATAGAGGGAGAGAGAGACAGCATGTTGTTATCACCTGATAGAGGAGAGAGACAGCATGTTGTCACCACCTGATAGAGGGAGAGACAGCATGTTATCAACCTGATACAGGGAGAGACAGCATGTTGTTATCACCACCTGATAGAGGGAGAGACAGCATGTTGTCACCACCTGATAGAGGAGAGACCAGCATGTTATCACCACCATGATAGAGGGAGAGACAGCATGTTGTCACCACCTGATAGAGGGGAGAGACAGCATGTTATTCACCCACCTGATAGAGGGAGAGACAGCATGTTGTTATCACCTGATAGAGGGAGAGACAGCATGTTGTTATCACCTGATAGAGGGAGAGACAGCATGTTGTCATCACCTGATAGAGGGAGAGACAGCATGTTGTTATCACCTGATAGAGGGAGAGACAGCATGTTGTTATCACCTGATAGAGGGAGAGAAAGCTTGTTATCACCTGATAGAGGGAGAGACAGCATGTTGTTATCACCTGATAGAGGGAGAGACAGCATGTTATCACCTGATAGAGGGAGAGACAGCATGTTGTCATCACCACCTGATAGAGGGAGAGACAGCATGTTGTTACCACCTGATAGAGGGAGAGACAGCATGTTGTCACCACCTGATAGAGGGAGAGACAGCATGTTGTCACCACCTGATAGAGGGAGAGACAGCATGTTATCAACACCTGATAGAGGGAGAGACAGCATGTTATCACCTGATAGAGGGAGAGACAGCATGTTGTTATCACCTGATAGAGGGAGAGACAGCATGTTGTCACGACCTGATAGAGGGAGAGACAGCATGTTGTTATCACCTGATAGAGGGAGAGACAGCATGTTATCACCTGATAGAGGGAGAGACATCATGTTATCACCTGATAGAGGGAGAGACAGTCATGTTGTCACACCTGATAGAGGGGAGAGACAGCATGTTATCACCACCTGATAAAGGGAGAGACAGCATGTTATCACCTGATACAGGAGAGACAGCATGTTATCACCTGATACGGAGAGACAGCAGTTATCACTGATGAGGGAAGAGACAGCATGTTGTTATCACCTAATAGAGGGAGAGACAGCATGTTATCCCCTGATAGAGGGAGAGACAGCATGTTATCACCTGCTATACAGTGGAGAGACAGCATGTTATCACCTGATAGAGGGAGAGACAGCATGTTGTTATCACCTGATACAGGGAGAGACAGCATGTTATCACCTGATAGAGGGAGAGACAGCATGTTGTCATCACCACCTGATAGAGGGAGAGACAGCATGTTATCACCTGATAGAGGGAGAGACAGCATGTTATCACCTGATAGAGGGAGAGACAGCATGTTGTTACCAACCTGATAGAGGGAGAGACAGCCTGTTGTCACACACCTGATTAGAGGGGAGAGACAGCATGTTGTCACCACACTGATAGAGGGAGAGAGCAGCATGTTATCACCTGATAGAGGGAGAGACAGCATGTTGTTATCACCACCTGATAGAGGGAGAGACAGCATGTTATCACCTGATAGAGGGAGAGAGAGACAGGCATGTTATCACCTGATAGAGGGAGAGACAGCATGTTGGTCACCACCTGATAGAGGGAGAGACAGCATGTTATCACCTGATAGAGGGAGAGACAGCATGTTATCACCTGATAGAGGGAGAGACAGCATGTTGTTATCACCTGATAGAGGGAGAGACAGCATGTTATCACCTGATAGAGGGAGAGACAGCATGTTGTTATCACCTGATAGAGGGAGAGACAGCATGTTATCACCTGATAGAGGGAGAGACAGCATGTTGTCACCACCTGATAGAGGGAGAGACAGCATGTTATCACCACCTGATAGAGGGAGAGACAGCATATTATCACCTGATAGAGGGAGAGACAGCATGTTATCACCTGATAGAGGAGAGACAGCATGTTGTCACCACCTGATAGAGGGAGAGACAGAATGTTATCACCTGATAGAGGGAGAGACAGCATGTTGTTATCACCTGATAGAGGGAGAGACAGCATGTTGTTATCACCACCTGATAGTGGGAGAGACAGCATGTTGTCACCACCTGATAGAGGGAGAGACAGCATGTTATCACCTGATAGAGGGAGAGACAGCATGTTGTCACCACCTGATAGAGGGAGAGACAGCATGTTATCACCACCTGATAGAGGGAGAGACAGCATGTTATCACCTGATAGAGGGAGAGACAGCATGTTGTTACCACCTGATAGAGGGAGAGACAGCATGTTATCACCTGATAGAGGGAGAGACAGCATGTTGTCACCACTTGATAGAGGGAGAGACAGCATGTTGTTATCACCTGATAGAGGGAGAGACAGCATGTCACCACCTGATAGAGGGAGAGACAGCATGTTGTTATCACCTGATAGAGGGAGAGACAGCATGTTGTTATCACCTGATAGAGGGAGAGACAGCATGTGTCACCCTGATAGAGGGAGAGACAGCATGTTGTTCATCCACCTGATAGAGGGAGAGACAGCATGTTGTTCACCACCTGATAGAGGGAGAGAGACAGCATGTGTCACCACCTGATAGAGGGAGAGACAGCATGTTACCCACCTGATAGGAGAGAAGAGACAGCATGTTGTTATCACCTGATAGAGGGAGAGCCAGCATGTTGTTATCACCTGATAGAGGGAGAGACAGCATGTTGTCACCTGATAGAGGGAGAGACAGCATGTATCACCTGATCGAGGGAGAAGAGACAGCATGTTGTCACCTGATAGAGGGAGAGACAGCATGTTGTTATCACCTGATAGAGGGAGAGACAGCATGTTATCACCTGATAGAGGGAGAGACAGCATGTTGTTATCACCACCTGATAGAGGGAGAGACAGCATGTTATCACCTGATAGAGGGAGAGACAGCATGTTATCACCTGATAGAGGGAGAGACAGCATGTTGTTATCACCTGATAGAGGGAGAAGAGACAGCATGTTATCACCTGATAGAGGGAGAGACAGCATGTTGTTAGCACCTGATAGAGGGAGAGACAGCATGTTGTTATCACCTGATAGAGGGAGAGACAGCATGTTGTCACCACCTGATAGAGGGAGAGACAGCATGTTGTTATCACCTGATAGAGGGAGAGACAGCATGTTATCACCTGATAGAGGGAGAGACAGCATGTTATCACCTGATAGAGGTAGAGACAGCATGTTGTTATCACCACCTGATAGAGGGAGAGACAGCATGTTGTTATCACCTGATAGAGGGAGAGACAGCATGTCACCACCTGATAGAGGGAGAGACAGCATGTTGTCACCACCTGATAGAGGGAGAGACAGCATGTTGTCATCACCTGATAGAGGGAGAGACAGCATGTTATCACCTGATAGTGGGAGAGACAGCATGTTGTTATCACCTGATGGAGGGAGAGACAGCATGTTGTTATCACCACCTGATAGAGGGAGAGACAGCATGTTATCACCAGCTGATAGAGGGAGAGACAGCATGTTGTTATCACCACCTGATAGAGGGAGAGACAGCATGTTATCACCAGCTGATAGAGGGAGAGACAGCATGTTGTTATCACCACCTGATAGAGGGAGAGACAGCATGTTATCACCACCTGATAGAGGGAGAGACAGCATGTTGTTATCACCTGATAGAGGGAGAGACAGCATGTTGTTATCACCTGATAGAGGGAGAGACAGCATGTTATCACCTGATAGAGGGAGAGACAGCATGTTGTCACCACCTGATAGAGGGAGAGACAGCATGTTGTCACCACCTGATAGAGGGAGAGACAGCATGTTATCACCACCTGATAGAGGGAGAGACAGCATGTTGTCACCACCTGATAGAGGAAAGACAGCATGTTATCACCTGATAGAGGGAGAGACAGCATGTTGTCACCACCTGATAGAGGGAGAGACAGCATGTTATCACCACCTGATAGAGGGAGAGACAGCATGTTGTCACCACCTGATAGAGGGAGAGACAGCATGTTATCACCACCTGATAGAGGGAGAGACAGCATGTTGTTATCACCTGATAGAGGGAGAGACAGCATGTTGTAACCACCTGATAGAGGGAGAGACAGCATGTTATCACCTGATAGAGGGAGAGACAGCATGTTGTCACCACCTGATAGAGGGAGAGACAGCATGTTATCACCTGATAGAGGGAGAGACAGCATGTTGTCACCACCTGATAGAGGGAGAGACAGCATGTTATCACCACCTGATAGAGGGAGAGACAGCATGTTATCACCTGATAGAGGGAGAGACAGCATGTTATCACCTGATAGAGGGAGAGACAGCATGTTGTTACCACCTGATAGAGGGAGAGACAGCATGTTATCACCTGATAGAGGGAGAGACAGCATGTTATCACCTGATAGAGGGAGAGACAGCATGTTGTCACCACCTGATAGAGGGAGAGACAGCATGTTGTTATCACCTGATAGAGGGAGAGACAGCATGTTGTTATCACCTGATAGAGGGAGAGACAGCATGTTATCACCACCTGATAGAGGGAGAGACAGCATGTTGTCACCACCTGATAGAGGGAGAGACAGCATGTTGTTATCACCTGATAGAGGGAGAGACAGCATGTTATCACCTGATAGAGGGAGAGACAGCATGTTGTTATCACCTGATAGAGGGAGAGACAGCATGTTATCACCTGATAGAGGGAGAGACAGCATGTTATCACCTGATAGAGGGAGAGACAGCATGTTGTTACCACCTGATAGAGGGAGAGACAGCATGTTGTTATCACCTGATAGAGGGAGAGACAGAATGTTGTTAATGTAGGGATAATGTATTTGACAGCAAGTTGATCATGTAGAGATAATGTATTGGACAGCATGTTGTTAATGTAGGGATAATGTATTGGACAGCTTGTTTTTAATGTAGGGATAATGTATTGGACTGCATGTTGTTCATGTTAATGTAGGGATAATGTATTGAACATCATGTTGTTAATGTTAATGTAGGGATAATGTATTGGACAGCATGTTGTTAATATAGGGATAATGTATTGGGCAGCATGTTGATCATGTAAAGATAATGTATTGAACATCATGTTGTTCTTGTTAATATAGGGATAATGTATTGGACAGCATGTTCTTAATATAGGGATAATGTATTGGACAGCATGTATTGGACAGCATGTTGTTAATGTTAATGTAGGGATAATGTATTGGACAGCATGTTGTTCATGTTAATATAGGGATAATGTATTGGACAGCATGTTGTTAATATAGGGATAATGTATTGGACAGCATGTTGTTCATGTTAATATAGGGATAATGTATTGGACAGCATGTTGTTAATATAGGGATAATGTATTGGACAGCATGTTGTTAATGTAGGAATAATGTATTGGACAGCATGTTGTTAATATAGGGATAATGTATTGGACAGCATGTTGTTAATATAGGGATAATGTATTGGACAGCATGTTGTTCAGTTATCATACCACCATAACCTGACTACTGCACTGCACTGCTGGGGTGTAATACAGCCTATAGATTCAGTCAATCACCTGCTAATGCAGTTAAAGCTCATCCACCTCTGGCCTGCTGGCCCCCCTACCTCTGAGGATGCAGTTAAAAGCATAATAGTTGCATGCATGTTTGGTGGTTCAGAAACACTACCGTATCTGTCCAGTAGGGGGAGTAGTAGACTTTACATTATCTGTCCAGTAGGGGGAGTAGTAGACTTTAAATGATCTGTCCAGTAGGGGGAGTAGTAGACTTTACATTATCTGTCCAGTAGGGGGAGTAGTAGACTTTAAATTATCTGTCCAGTAGGGGGAGTAGTAGACTTTACATTATCTGTCCAGTAGGGGGAGTAGTAGACTTTAAATTATCTGTCCAGTAGGGGGAGTAGTAGACTTTAAATTATCTGTCCAGTAGGGGGAGTAGTAGACTTTACATTATCTGTCCAGTAGGGGGAGTAGTAGACTTTACATTATCTGTCCAGTAGGGGGAGTAGTAGACTTTACATTATCTGTCCAGTAGGGGGAGTAGTAGACTTTACATTATCTGTCCAGTAGGGGGAGTAGTAGACTTTACATTAGCGGGAACGTAGAACTCAGGAGCCAATCATCTCCAGCCGTGTTTTAATTCTACATGGAGGTGTGAAGGGGCTGGGGGAGAGACATTGAACCAGCAACTCTGAGGCTCCCGATTGGCGCAGGGGTCTAAAGGCACTGCATCTCAGTGCAAGCAGGCGTCACTACAGTCCCTGGTTCGATTCCAGGCTGTAGCACACATCCGGCCGTAGCGCTGCGTACAATTGGCTCAGCGTTGTCCGGGTTTGGCCCGGGTAGGCCGTCATTGTAAATAAGAATTTGTTCTTTAACTGACTTATCCAGTTAAATAAAGGTTACATTTTTTTATTTTATTTTATAAGTAAAATACAGAATTAGGACACTACCACGTAAGGTCCAGACCCCTTGACAGAGCAAGGGTAGTGATGTCTTGTAGTCTGATCATGTTTTCATTAAAAGATCGGTGTAGATGAACTCTGCAGCTGTCAGACAGATGGACCCACATCTGTATATAACAATCATCAGTCTACTCAAATGCTTTTCATATCTGTTGACTCAGAGTAGAGGTATGGCTCTGGACTGCTTTTCATATCTGTTGACTCAGAGTAGAGGTATGGCTCTGGACTGCTTTTCATATCTGTTGACTCAGAGTAGAGGTATGGCTCTGGACTGCTTTTCATATCTGTTGACTCAGAGTAGAGGTATGGCTCTGGACTGCTTTTCATATCTGCTGACTCAGAGTAGAGGTATGGCTCTGGACTGCTTTTCATATCTGCTGACTCAGAGTAGAGGTATGGCTCTGGACTGCTTTTCATATCTGCTGACTCAGAGTAGAGGTATGGCTCTGGACTGCTTTTCATATCTGCTGACTCAGAGTAGAGGTATGGCTCTGGACTGCTTTTCATATCTGTGACTCAGAGTAGAGGTATGGCTCTGGACTGCTTTTCATATCTGTTGACTCAGAGTAGAGGTATGGCTCTGGACTGCTTTTCATATCTGCTGACTCAGAGTAGAGGTATGGCTCTGGACTGCTTTTCATATCTGCTGACTCAGAGTAGAGGTATGGCTCTGGACTGCTTTTTCATATCTGCTGACTCAGAGTAGAGGTATGGCTCTGGACTGCTTTTCATATCTGTTGACTCAGAGTAGAGGTATGGCTCTGGACTGCTTTTCATATCTGTTGACTCAGAGTAGAGGTATGGCTCTGGACTGCTTTTCATATCTGCTGACTCAGAGTAGAGGTATGGCTCTGGACTGCTTTTCATATCTGCTGACTCAGAGTAGAGGTATGGCTCTGGACTGCTTTTCATATCTGCTGACTCAGAGTAGAGGTATGGCTCTGGACTGCTTTTCATATCTGCTGACTCAGAGTAGAGGTATGGCTCTGGACTGCTTTTCATATCTGCTGACTCAGAGTAGAGGTATGGCTCTGGACTGCTTTTCATATCTGCTGACTCAGAGTAGAGGTATGGCTCTGGACTGCTTTTCATATCTGTTGACTCAGAGTAGAGGTATGGCTCTGGACTGCTTTTCATATCTGCTGACTCAGAGTAGAGGTATGGCTCTGGACTGCTTTTCATATCTGCTGACTCAGAGTAGAGGTATGGCTCTGGACTGCTTTTCATATCTGTTGACTCAGAGTAGAGGTATGGCTATGAGTCACATAATGAGTCTGACAGCCTTGAAATTATGGTCAGTTTTATGTGAATTGAATGTATCCATAAATGCTGGAGTGGATCCATCACAGGCAAAACCAGCCCATTCTACAACCGCCCTATAGCGTCCTCTTCATTAACAACATGGTTGCCAACAAAACTGTTTTTTCATCCTCATGGAGATGAGAAACATTTATATCACGTAATTTATTCTCACAGTTAAAGGACATGAACCAGCCTTTTGGGTAGGGCCCTGGGGACAGCCTTTGGGTAGGGCCCTGGGGACAGCCTTTGGGTAGGGCCCTGGGGACAGCCTTTGGGTAGGGCCCTGGGGCACCTTTTGGGTAGGGCCCTGGGGACAGCCTGTGGGTAGGGCCCTGGGGACACCTTTTGGGTAGGGCCCTGAGGACAGCCTGTGGGTAGGGCCCTGGGGACACCTTTTGGGTAGGGCCCTGGGGACAGCCTTTTGGGTAGGGCCCTGGGGACAGCCTTTTGGGTAGGGCCCTGGGGACAGCCTTTTGGGTAGGGCCCTGGGGTCTCCTTTGGGTAGGGCCCTGGGGACTCCTTTTGGGCAGGGCCCTGGGGTCTCCTTTTGGGTAGGGCCCTGGGGACTCCTTTTGGGTAGGGCCCTGGGGACTACTTTTGGTAGGGCCCTGGGGTCTCCTTTTGGGTAGGGCCCTGGGGACTCCTTTTGGTTACGGCCCTGGGGTCTCCTTTTGGGTAGGGCCCTGGGGTCTCCTTTTGGGTAGGGCCCTGGGGTCTCCTTTTGGGTAGGGCCCTGGGGTCTCCTTTTGAGTAGGGCCCTGGGGTCTCCTTTTGGTTAGTGCCCTGGGGTCTCCTTTTGGGTAGGGCTCTGGGGTCTCCTTTTGGGTAGGGCCCTGGGGTCTCCTTTTGGGTAGGGCCCTGGGGTCTCCTTTTGGGTAGGGCCCTGGGGACTCCTTTTGGGTAGGGCCCTGGGGTCCTACCCAAAATTGGAGCAGGGTTCTTCCAAATCCTCATGCCCTTCAGCTTCACTGATTGGAAGAGACTTGACAGGTGAAATGAATATGGTGAAAGATCATCATTAATCAGATCAGATTAAATTAGATTAGATCAGATCAGATTAGATTAGATTAGATCAGATTAGATCAGATCAGGTCAGGTCAGATTAGATTAGATCAGATCAGTAGTGAAGGAGAAGACATCATTATTTAGAGATTTGACAAATATCCAGTGTCCTTCACAGATTAGTCCTAGTCTATTCTGGTGTTAGTCAAAGATCCCGTGTCCTTCACAGATTAGTCCTAGTCTATTCTGGGTGTTAGTCAAAGATCCCGTGTCCTTCACAGATTAGTCCAGTCTGTTCTGGTGTTAGTCAAATATCCAGTGTCCTTCACAGATTAGTCCTAGTCTATTCTGGTGTTAGTCAAAGATCCAGTGTCCTTCACAGATTAGTCCAGTCTGTTCTGGTGTTAGACAAATATCCAGTGTCCTTCACAGATTAGCCCGAGTCTATTCTGGGTGTTAGTCAAATATCCAGTGTCCTTCACAGATTAGTCCTAGTCTATTCTGGTGTTAGTCAAATATCCAGTGTCCTTCACAGATTAGTCCTAGTCTATTCTGGTGTTAGTCAAAGATCCAGTGTCCTTCACAGATTAGTCCAGTCTGTTCTGGTGTTAGATAAATATCCAGTGTTCTTCACAGATTAGTCCTAGTCTATTCTGGTGTTAGACAAATATCCAGTGTCCTTCACAGATTAGTCCTAGTCTATTCTGGTGTTAGTCAAAGATCCAGTGTCCTTCACAGATTAGTCCTAGTCTATTCTGGTGTTAGTCAAATATCCAGTGTCCTTCACAGATTAGTCCAGTCTGTTCTGGTGTTAGACAAATATCCAGTGTCCTTCACATATTAGTCCAGTCTGTTCTGGTGTTAGACAAATATCCAGTGTCCTTCACAGATTAGTCCTAGTCTATTCTGGTGTTAGACAAAGATCCAGTGTCCTTCACAGATTAGTCCAGTCTGTTCTGGTGTTAGACAAATATCCAGTGTCCTTCACAGATTAGTCCTAGTCTATTCTGGTGTTTCTAACCTTCTATCTGTATTATCCTAGTGGGCACGTGATCATCACACCGTGAGATCGACTCCGTTGAGAGAAAAGGTATTGATTATATTATATTCCCCCCTCCCCTCCTCCTCTCCTCCTCTCCCTCCCCTCCTCTCCCCTCATCCGCGACATTTTGTCTCGTTCCTAAAGCAGTTTCCACTTTCCAGGGATGCCGCAGTTGTCACGAAGAGGAGGTTGTTATTGTAACGGTTGTAACCCCCGAACCGAACCGAACCGAACGGACATTGATGATTCAGATGAGGAACCGGGGGAGATCCTTCCCGAAGCACAAAATACCCGTTAGATCATTAACGGAATAATAAGGAGTTAAAGGATACGGAATGTAAAAATGCGACCGTTATTGCCGTGAGACAGGTACGTGTTTGCTGATTATTGTAACAGTTACCCGGGTAGATCTGGCAGAACAGTTGGAGGACAACGTTTTACCTTCATCGCATCATGATCATTTCAAACCAAGCTGATAATAATTAGGCCGTTGTTCAATTAGGGATATTCAGAATGGGGGTTTAACATTTTTTGCCTAAACGTTTGTCCTTGTTTACATTGAATGTGTCCATCACAAAAAAAATGTATTTTATTTTTATTTCACCTTTATTTAACCAGGTCGGCCAGTTGAGAACAAGTCCTTTATTTAACCAGGTAGGCTAGTTGAGAACAAGTCCTTTATTTAACCAGGTAGGCTAGTAGAGAACAAGTCCTTTATATAACCAGGTAGGTTAGTTGAGAACAAGTCCTTTATTTAACCAGGTAGGTTAGTAGAGAACAAGTCCTTTATTTAACCAGGTAGGCTAGTAGAGAACAAGTCCTTTATTTAACCAGGTAGGCAAGTTGAGAACAAGTCCTTTATTTAACCAGGTAGGCTAGTAGAGAACAAGTTCTCATTTACAATTGCGACCTGGCCAAGATAAAGCAAAGCAGTTCGACAACATACAACAACACAGAGTTACACATGGAATAAAACAACATACAGTCAATAATACAGTAGAAAAATAAGTGTATATACAATGTGAGCAAATGAGGTGAGATAAGGGAGGTAAAGGCAATAAATAGGCCATGGTGGCAAAGTAAATACAATATAGCAATTAAACACTGGAATGGTAGGATGTGCAGAAGATGAATGTATAAGTAATGAGATGTATTGAGTCAGTGTTCGGTCCGTCTGAGCCAGGACCAGGACCGTGTGAGATGTATTGAGTCAGTGTTCGGTCCGTCTGAGCCAGGACCAGGACCGTGTGAGATGTATGAGTCAGTGTTCGGTCCGTCTGAGCCAGGACCGTGTGAGATGTATTGAGTCAGTGTTCGGTCCGTCTGAGCCACGACCGTGTGAGATGTATTGAGTCAGTGTTCGGTCCGTCTGAGCCAGGACCGTGTGAGATGTATTGAGTCAGTGTTCGGTCCGTCTGAGCCAGGACCGTGTGAGATGTATTGAGTCAGTGTTCGGTCCGTCTGAGTCAGGACCGTGTGAGATGTACTGAGTCAGTGTCCGGTCCGTCTGAGCCAGGACCGTGTGAGATGTATTGAGTCAGTGTTCGGTCCGTCTGAGCCAGGACCGTGTGAGATGTATTGAGTCAGTGTTCGGTCCGTCTGAGCCAGGACCAGGACCGTGTGAGATGTATTGAGTCAGTGTTCGGTCCGTCTGAGCCAGCACCAGGACCGTGTGAGATGTATTGAGTCAGTGTTCGGTCCGTCTGAGCCAGGACCGTGTGAGATGTATTGAGTCAGTGTTCGGTCCGTCTGAGCCAGGACCAGGACCGTGTGAGATGTATTGAGTCAGTGTTCGGTCCGTCTGAGCCAGGACCAGGACCGTGTGAGATGTATTGAGTCAGTGTTCGGTCCGTCTGAGCCAGGACCGTGTGAGATGTATTGAGTCAGTGTTCGGTCCGTCTGAGCCACGACCGTGTGAGATGTATTGAGTCAGTGTTCGGTCCGTCTGAGCCAGGACCGTGTGAGATGTATTGAGTCAGTGTTCGGTCCGTCTGAGCCAGGACCGTGTGAGATGTATTGAGTCAGTGTTCGGTCCGTCTGAGTCAGGGACCGTGTGAGATGTACTGAGTCAGTGTCCGGTCCGTCTGAGCCAGGACCGTGTGAGATGTATTGAGTCAGTGTTCGGTCCGTCTGAGCCAGGACCGTGTGAGATGTATTGAGTCAGTGTTCGGTCCGTCTGAGCCAGGACCAGGGACCGTTGTGAGATGTATTGAGTCAGTGTTCGGTCCGTCTGAGCCAGCACCAGGACCGTGTGAGATGTATTGAGTCAGTGTTCGGTCCGTCTGAGCCAGGACCGTGTGAGATGTATTGAGTCAGTGTTCGGTCCGTCTGAGCCAGGACCGTGTGAGATGTATTGAGTCAGTGTTCGGTCCGTCTGAGCCAGGACCGTGTGAGATGTATTGAGTCAGTGTTCAGTCCGTCTGAGCCAGGACCAGGACCGTGTGAGATGTATTGAGTCAGTGTTCGGTCCGTCTGAGCCAGGACCAGGACCGTGTGAGATGTATTGAGTCAGTGTTCGGTCCGTCTGAGCCAGGACCATGTGAGATGTATTGAGTCAGTGTTCGGTCCGTCTGAGCCAGGACCAGGACCGTGTGAGATGTATTGAGTCAGTGTTCGGTCCATCTGAGCCAGGACCGTGTGAGATGTATTGAGTCAGTGTTCGGACCGTCTGAGCCAGGACCAGGACCGTGTGAGATGTATTGAGTCAGTGTTCGGTCCATCTGAGCCAGGACCGTGTGAGATGTATTGAGTCAGTGTGCGGTCCATCTGAGCCAGGACCGTGTGAGATGTATTGAGTCAGTGTTCGGTCCGTCTGAGCCAGGACCAGGACCGTGTGAGATGTATTGAGTCAGTGTTCGGTCCGTCTGAGCCAGGACCGTGTGAGATGTATTGAGTCAGTGTTCGGTCCGTCTGAGCCAGGACCGTGTGAGATGTATTGAGCCAGTGTTCGGTCCGTCTGAGCCAGGACCGTGTGAGATGTATTTAGTCAGTGTTCGGTCCATCTGAGCCAGGACCGTGTGAGATGTACAGAGTCAGTGTTCGGACCGTCTGAGCCAGGACCGTCTGAGCCAGGACCATGTGAGATGTATTGAGTAGGTGTTCGGTCCGTCTGAGCCAGGACCGTCTGAGATGTATTGAGTCAGTGTTCGGTCCGTCTGAGCCAGGACCGTGTGAGATGTATTGAGTCAGTGTTCGGTCCGTCTGAGCCAGGACCGTGTGAGATGTATTGAGTCAGTGTTCGGTCCGTCTGAGCCAGGATCGTGTGAGATGTATTGAGTAGGTGTTCGGTCCGTCTGAGCCAGGACCGTCTGAGATGTATTGAGTCAGTGTTCGGTCCGTCTGAGCCAGGACCGTGTGAGATGTATTGAGTCAGTGTTCGGTCCATCTGAGCCAGGACCGTGTGAGATGTATTGAGTCAGTGTTCGGTCCGTCTGAGCCAGGACCATGTGAGATGTATTGAGTCAGTGTTCGGTCCGTCTGAGCCAGGACCGTGTGAGATGTATTGAGTAGGTGTTCGGTCCGTCTGAGCCAGGACCAGGACCGTCTGAGATGTATTGAGTCAGTGTTCGGTCCGTCTGAGCCAGGACCGTGTGAGATGTATTGAGTCAGTGTTCGGTCCATCTGAGCCAGGACCGTGTGAGATGTATTGAGTCAGTGTTCGGTCCGTCTGAGCCAGGACCAGGACCGTGTGAGATGTATTGAGTCAGTGTTCGGTCCTTCTGAGCCAGGACCGGGTGAGATGTATTGAGTCAGTGTTCGGTCCGTCTGAGCCAGGACCAGGACCGTGTGAGATGTATTGAGTCAGTGTTCGGTCCGTCTGAGCCAGGACCGTGTGAGATGTATTGAGTCAGTGTTCGGTCCATCTGAGCCAGGACCGTGTGAGATGTATTGAGTCAGTGTTCGGTCCGTCTGAGCCAGGACCATGTGAGATGTATTGAGTCAGTGTTCGGTCCGTCTGAGCCAGGACCGTGTGAGATGTATTGAGTAGGTGTTCGGTCCGTCTGAGCCAGGACCAGGACCGTCTGAGATGTATTGAGTCAGTGTTCGGTCCGTCTGAGCCGGGACCGTGTGAGATGTATTGAGTCAGTGTTCGGTCCATCTGAGCCGGGACCGTGTGAGATGTATTGAGTCAGTGTTCGGTCCGTCTGAGCCAGGACCAGGACCGTGTGAGATGTATTGAGTCAGTGTTCGGTCCTTCTGAGCCAGGACCGGGTGAGATGTATTGAGTCAGTGTTCGGTCCGTCTGAGCCAGGACCAGGACCGTGTGAGATGTATTGAGTCAGTGTTCGGTCCGTCTGAGCCAGGACCGGGTGAGATGTATTGAGTCAGTGTTCGGTCCGTCTGAGCCAGGACCGTGTGAGATGTATTGAGTCAGTGTTCGGTCCGTCTGAGCCAGGACCAGGTGAGATGTATTGAGTCAGTGTTCGGTCCGTCTGAGCCAGGACCGTGTGAGATGTATTGAGTCAGTGTTCGGTCCGTCTGAGCCAGGACCCTGTGAGATGTATTGAGTCAGTGTTCGGTCCGTCTGAGCCGGGACCGTGTGAGATGTATTGAGTCAGTGTTCGGTCCGTCTGAGCCAGGACCGATCATCAATAATAAAATAATCTGTGAAATAGATGAGCTGTAGCTTTAGTCTCCAGTCGCACAACATTCACCGAACATTCACAGAACATCAGCACAACATTCGCACAACATTCGCACAACAGTCGCACAACATTCACACAACGTTCGCACTACAGCACACTGGTTGTTTGTAAAGGACTTGCTGCATCTTCTCTTTGTCATGTAATTGTCCTGTTAGTCTATGGTTTTGTCAGGTTGTATGTTGATAAGCTATTATTCTGAAAGCTGAATCTCATGAGACCTGTTATCCTGCCAGGGAACAGCAGAACTCACGAGGGCCAGATGAACAATACATTTCAATCCACCTGCTGTTAATGGTGCTGTTGGTGGCATGAGGTAGATCAGTCCATCTACCTGCTGTTAATGGTGCTGTTGGTGGCATGATGTAGATCAGTCCATCTACCTGCTGTTAATGGTGGCATGAGGTAGATCAGTCCATCTACCTGCTGTTAATGGTGGCATGAGGTAGATCAGACCGTCTACCTGCTGCTGTTGGTGGCATGAGGTAGATCAGACCATCTACCTGCTGCTAATGGTGCTGTTGGTGGCATGAGGTAGATCAGTCCATCTACCTGCTGTTAATGGTGGCATGAGGTAGATCAGTCCATCTACCTGCTGCTAATGGTGGCATGAGGTAGATCAGTCCATCTACCTGCTGTTAATGGTGCTGTTGGTGGCATGAGGTAGATCAGTCCATCTACCTGCTGTTAATGGTGCTGTTGGTGGCATGAGGTAGATCAGACCATCTACCTGCTGCTAATGGTGCTGTTAATGGTGGCATGAGGTAGATCAGTCCATCTACCTGCTGCTAATGGTGGCATGAGGTAGATCAGACCATCTACCTGCTGTTAATGGTGCTGTTGGTGGCATGAGGTAGATCAGTCCATCTACCTGCTGTTAATGGTGGCATGAGGTAGATCAGACCATCTACCTGCTGTTAATGGTGCTGTTGGTGGCCTGAGGTAGATCAGTCCATCTACCTGCTGTTAATGGTGGCATGAGGTAGATCAGACCATCTACCTGCTGCTAATGATGCTGTTGGTGGCATGAGGTAGATCAGTCCATCTACCTGCTGCTAATGGTGCTGTTGGTGGCATGAGGTAGATCAGTCCATCTACCTGCTGTTAATGGTGCTGTTGGTGGCATGAGGTAGATCAGTCCATCTACCTGCTGTTAATGGTGCTGTTGGTGGCATGAGGTAGATCAGACCATCTACCTGCTGCTAATGGTGCTGTTGGTGGCATGAGGTAGATCAGTCAATCCACCTGCTGCTAATGGTGCTGTTGGTGGCATGAGGTAGATCAGACCATCTACCTGCTGCTAATGGTGCTGTTAATGGTGGCATGAGGTAGATCAGTCCATCTACCTGCTGCTAATGGTGGCATGAGGTAGATCAGACCATCTAATATCCTACTCTGTCTCTGATAGGCTTATCAAAATAAGTAGGCGTGATATGAGCTCATCTCACCTCTTCAGGAGAATATGTAAAGACAGATAGAGGGTGACGAGTCTCTGATATGTCCTTCGTAATGGTGGCGTATCTTGTTGTTTTAATAATATTCATGTCATCTCTAAACTACAAAGCGTCTTCGGCTCTCCCAAAGAGAGACTTTTCTCCCAGGCTGTGTTCTCGCTTCATTTCCTGTCATGACACTGAGAGAGAGACTTTTCTCCCTAGCTGTGTTCTCGCTCCATTTCCTGTCATGACACTGAGAGAGAGACTTTTCTCCCTAGCTGTGTTCTCGCTCCATTTCCTGTCATGACACTGAGAGAGAGACTTTTCTCCCTAGCTGTGTTCTCGCTCCATTTCCTGTCATGACACCAAGAGAGACTTTTCTCCCTAGCTGTGTTCTCGCTCCATTTCCTGTCATGACACTGAGACTTTTCTCCCTAGCTGTGTTCTCGCTCCATTTCCTGTCATGACACTGAGAGAGAGAGAGAGATCTTTATGTGTCCTGGATCAATAGATTCAAACAGCTCATCTGCAACACGGTAATCAGGTCAACCAGATAGGAACCAAGCAGAGCTGGTCTGTCACGGTGTTGTGGTGTTGTGGTGTTGTGGTGTTGACACTGGTCTGTCATGGTGTTGTGGTGTTGTGGTGCTGACACTGGTCTGTCATGGTGTTGTGGTGTTGACACTGGTCTGTCACGGTGTTGTGGTGTTGTGGTGGTGTTGTGGTGTTGACACTGGTCTGTTGTGGTGTTGACACTGGTCTGTCACAGTGTTGTGGTGTTGACACTGGTCTGTCATGGTGTTGTGGTGTTGTGGTGTTGACACTGGTCTGTGAAGGTGTTGTGGTGTTGTGGTGTTGACACTGGTCTGTGAAGGTGTTGTGGTGTTGTGGTGTTGACACTGGTCTGTCATGGTGTTGTGGTGTTGTGGTGTTGACACTGGTCTGTCATGGTGTTGTTGTGGTGTTGTGGTGTTGACACTGGTCTGTCACGGTGTT
Organism: Salmo trutta; assembly: GCF_901001165.1. Classification (NCBI taxonomy): domain Eukaryota; kingdom Metazoa; phylum Chordata; class Actinopteri; order Salmoniformes; family Salmonidae; genus Salmo; species Salmo trutta. The sequence continues at coordinate 611,468 of NW_021823237.1, forward strand.
GTGGTGGTGTTGTGTTGTTGACACTGGTCTGTCATGGTGTTGTGTTGTCATGGTGTTGTGTTGATACTGTATCGTGTTGTCATGGTGTTGTGTTGTCATGGTGTTGTGTTGATACTGTATCGTGTTGTCATGGTGTTCCTCTCTCTCCAGCCCAGAAACACTGTAAACTGTATATCTTTCAGCAGCAGCAGCAGCTGGCTGGTTGAGGTTCAGGCTTCTCTCCCATCAGGCTGTGCTGTATGGATGTCATGGCTGAATCAGGCGATGGTTGCCAAGGGAATAGAGGGTATGCAGGTAGAGAGAGGAGAGCCACTAGAGTAAACATGAGATATGTGATAAGCACAAAACTGCTGCTGTCCCCTGGGCTGGATATAACCTACCTCAACCTCTACAACCTACCCCAACCTCTATACCTACCCCAACCCCAACCTCTATACCTACCCCAACCCCAACCTCTATACCTTCCCCAACCCCAACCTCTATAACCTACCCCAACCTCTATACCTACCCCAACCTCTATACCTACCCCAACTTCTATACCTACCCCAACTTCTATACCTACCCCAACCTCTATGCCCACCCCAACCTCTATACCTACCCCAACCCCAACCTCTATACCTTCCCCAACCCCAACCTCTATAACCTACCCCAACCTCTATACCTACCCCAACCTCTATACCTACCCCAACTTCTATACCTACCCCAACTTCTATACCTACCCCAACCTCTATACCTACCCCAACCTCTATACCTACCCCATCCTCTACCCCAACCCCATCCTCTACCCCAACCCCAACCTCTATTCCTACCCCAACCTCTATTCCTACCCCAACCTCTATACCTACCCCAATCTCTATACCTACCCCAACTTCTATATCTACCCCAACATCTATACCTACCCCAACCTCTATACCTACCCCAACCCCAACCTCTATACCTACCCCAACCTCAATATACCTACCCCAACCTCTATATCTACCCCAACCCCTATACCTACCCCAACCTCTATAGCTACCCCAACCTCTATACGTACCCCAACCCCAACCTCTATACGTACCCCAACCCCAACCTCTATACCTACCCCAACCCCAACCTCCCAACCAACCCCAACCTCTATATATCTACCCCAACATCTATACCTACCCCAACCTCTATATCTACCCCAACCTCTATACCTACCCCAACCCCTATACCTACCCCAACCTCTATAGCTACCCCAACCTCTATACCTTCCCCAACCCCAACCTCTATACCTTCCCCAACCCCAACCTCCCAACCTACCCCAACCTCTATACCTACCCCAACCCCAACCTCTATACCTACCCCAACTTCTATACCTACCCCAACTTCTATACCTACCCCAACCTCTATACCTACCCCAACTTCTATACCTACCCCAACCTCTATTCCTTCCCCAACCTCTATACCTACCCCAACCTCTATACCTTCCCCAACCCCAACCTCTATACCTTCCCCAACCCCAACCTCCCAACCTACCCCAACCTCTATACCTACCCCAACCCCAACCTCTATACCTACCCCAACCTCTATACCTTCCCCAACCCCAACCTCCCAACCTACCCCAACCTCTATACCTACCCCAACCCCAACTTCTATACCTACCCCAACTTCTATACCTACCCCAACCTCTATACCTACCCCAACCCCAACCTCTATACCTTCCCCAACCCCAACCTCTATACCTACCCCTACCTCTATACCTACCCCAACCTCTACACCTACCCCAACCTCTATACCTACCCCAACCTCTACACCTACCCCAACCTCTAAACCTACCCCAACCTCTATACCTACCCCAACCTCTATACCTACCCCAACCCCAACCTCTATACCTACCCCAACCCCAACCTCTATACCTTCCCCAACCCCAACCTCTATACCTACCCCAACCTCTATACCTACCCCAACTTCTATACCTACCCCAACCTCTATACCTACCCCAACCTCTATACCTACCCCAACCCCAACCTCTATACCTACCCCAACCTCTATACCTACCCCAACCTCTATACCCACCCCAACTTCTATACCTACCCCAACCTCTATACCTACCCCAACCTCTATACCTACCCCAACCCAACCTCTATACCAACCCCAACCTCTATACCTACCCCAACCCCAACCTCTATACCTTCCCAACCCCAACCTCTACCTACCCCAACCCCAACCTCTATACCTACCCCAACCCCAACCTCTATACCTACCCCAACCTCTATACCTACCCCACCCTCTATACCTACCCCAACCCCAACCTCTATACCTACCCCAACCCCAACCTCTATACCAACCCCAACCTCTATACCTACCCCAACCCCTATACCTACCTCAACCTCTATACCTACCCCAACCTCTATACCTACCCCAACCTATATATCTACCCCATCCTCTACCCCAACCCCAACCTCTATACCTACCCCATCCTCTACCCCAACCTCTATATCTACCCCATCCTCTACCCCAACCCTAACCTCTATTCCTACCCCAACCTCTATGCCTACCCCAACCTCTATACCTACCCCAACATCTATACCTACCCCATCCTCTATCTACCCCTACCTCTATACCTACCCCAACCTCTATACCTACCCCAACCCCTATACCTACCTCAACCTCTATACCTACCCCAACCTCTATACCTACCCCAACCTATATATCTACCCCATCCTCTACCCCAACCCCAACCTCTATACCTACCCCATCCTCTACCCCAACCTCTATATCTACCCCATCCTCTACCCCAACCCTAACCTCTATTCCTACCCCAACCTCTATGCCTACCCCAACCTCTATACCTACCCCAACCTCTATACCTACCCCAACCTCTATACCTACCCCAACATCTATACCTACCCCATCCTCTATCTACCCCTACCTCTATACCTACCCCAACCTCTATACCTACCCCAACCTCTATACCTACCCCAACATCTATACCTACCCCAACATCTATACCTACCCCATCCTCTATCTACCCCTACCTCTATACCTACCCCAACCTCTATAACCTACCCCAACCTCTATAACCTACCCCAACCTCTATAACCTACCCCAACCTCTATACCCCAACCTCTATACCCACCCCAACCCCTATACCTACCCCAAATTCTATACCTACCCCAACTTCTATACCTACCCCAACCTCTATACCTACCCCAACCTGTACACCTACCCCAACATCTATACCTACCCCAACCCCTATACCTACCCCAACCTCTTACCTACCCCAATCTCAATACCTACCCCAACTTCTATACCTACCCCAACCTCTATACCTACCCCAACCTCTAAACCTACCCCAACCTCTAAACCTACCCCAACCTTTAAACCTACCCCAACCCCAACCTCTATACCTACCCCGACCTCTATACCTACCCCAACTTCTATACCTACCTCAACCTCTATACCTACCCCAACCTCTATTCCTACCCCAACCTCTATACCTACCCCAACCTCTATACCTACCCCAACCTCTATACCTACCCCAACCTTTCACAACCACATCCTGTCCCCATGTTGGGACTATACCTCAGCCTCCACCCATAATCCCCTCTCCTAGAGTACCTCAGCCTCCACCCATAATCCCCGCTCCTAGAGTACCTCAGCCTCCACCCATAATCCCCGTCTCCTAGAGTACCTCAGCCTCCACCCATAATCCCCTCTCCTAGAGTACCTCAGCCTCCACCCATAATCCCCGTCTCCTAGAGTACCTCAGCCTCCACCCATAATCCCCTCTCCTAGAGTACCCCACTCTCCACCCATAATCCCCCTCTCGTAGAGTACCTCAGCCTCCACCCATAATCCCCTCTCCTAGAGTACCTCAGCCTCCACATTACCCCGTCTCCTAGAGTACCTCAGCCTCCACCCATAATCCCCCTCTCCTAGAGTACCTCAGCCTCCGCAGAACCTTAATGATTATCTCTAGAGAGACTCAGGACCCCACAGACTCCTGCTTATTGCCTCCGTGTGCCCTGCTGTCCCCTGGTGTGGTTGGGCTCAGCTTTGTCCCTCGGAGTGACTAATGAACAAGCCGTTTCTGCTCCTCAGGGCAGGTTGATGTTCTACTGAGACTATATACCCCATTAACAGGAAGTAGTTGATATTCTACTGAGACTATATAAACCATTAACAGGAAGTAGTTGATGTTCTACTGAGACTATATGAACCATTAACAGGAAGTAGTTGATATTCTACTGAGACTATATAAACCATTAACAGGAAGTAGTTGATATTCTACTGAGACTATATAAACCATAAACAGGAAGTAGTTGATATTCTACTGAGACTATATAAACCATTAACAGGAAGTAGTTGATGTTCTACTGAGACTATATAAACCATTAACAGGAAGTAGTTGATATTCTACTGAGACTATATAAACCCTTAACAGGAAGTAGTGGTTGTTGATTGACTATCAGACTCAGATCTTGGAGTGGGTGTTGTTAAATACAGTAGGTTTTGTTAAGGCTTTGTTATACTTCGGAAAGGACCTCCTGTTGTTAGAGACAGTTCAGGAGGAGTCTCACTCTTCAATCTCTAGTGGTTTTACATCTTTACCGGGTTGCAGTCAATAATTCTAGAGTCGTCAGTCTGCCACAGAAATCTTCTATCTAGATCTGTGACTTCCTCCTAATATCAGCGATTAGCTGAGTGTGGTCAGAGATATTTTTTTCTACATTTCTCTGGTGTGGAGTTTCACTGGAAATGAGACGTGGGAGAAATGGCCGCCAGTTTCGCCACGTTGCCTATAGTGACATTATACTGCGTCTCGATGTCGGGTCAATGCCGTCGTCCAACAACCAAATCAGTTTCTAGAAACATAAAACGCTTCAGCAGGAAATCTGTAAAGAAGACTTCAACCTCTATTTTCACCCAGTGATGTATTATATAGAGATAGAGGTACATTATATAGAGATAGAGGTGTATTAGAATACAGAGATAGAGGTACATTATGTAGAGATAGAGATGTATTATACAGAGATAGAGGTGTATTAGAATACAGAGATAGAGGTACATTATGTAGAGATAGAGATGTATTATACAGAGATAGAGGTACATTATATAGAGATATAGATGTATTATACAGAGATAGAGGTGTATTATACAGAGATAGAGGTACATTATACAGAGATATAGTTGTATTATACAGGGATAGAGGTGTATTATACAGAGATAGAGGTACATTATATAGAGATAGAGGTGCATTATACAGAGGTACATTATATAGAGATAAGAGGTACATTATATAGAGATAGAGATGTATTATACAGAGATAGAGGTACATTATATAGAGATAGAGATGTATTATACAGAGATAGAGGTGTATTATACAGAGATAGAGGTACATTATATAGAGATAGAGATGTATTATACAGAGAGAGGTGTATTATACAGAGATATAGGTACATTATACAGAGATATAGTTGTATTATACAGAGATAGAGGTGTATTATACAGAGATAGAGGTACATTATATAGAGATGTATTATACAGAGATAGAGGTATATTATATATAGATATAGATGTATTAGAATACAGAGATAGAGGTACATTATATAGAGATAGAGGTACATTATATAGAGATAGAGGTGTATTATACAGAGATAGAGATGTATTAGAATACAGAGACAGAGGTACATTATATAGAGATAGAGGTACATTATATAGAGATAGAGGTGTATTATAATATAGAGATGTATTATACAGAGGTGGAGATGTATTATAATACAGAGATATAGATGTATTATACAGAGATAGAGATGTATTAGAATACAGACATCACCCATTAAGACATCTCATCAACACAGCCCCTCTTTGTCAGGGAACAAAGAGAGAGACGTTAGAGCCCAGGGACACTGAGTGGGTGACCTCGAGCCTCTCACCGTGAGATAAAGAGCTTGTTTGGCCACTGAGTGCCAGAGCCCCTCATAGGGCCCAGGGACACTGAGTGGGTGACCTCGAGCCTCTCACCGTGAGATATAGAGTCTTCTGCTTGTTTGGCCACAGAGAGCCAGCGCCCCTCATAGGGCCCCAGGGACACAGAGAGCCAGAGCCCCTCATAGGGCCCCAGGGACACAGAGAGCCAGAGCCCCTCATAGAGCCCAGGGACACAGAGTACCAGAGCCCCTCATAGGGCCCAGGGACACAGAGAGCCAGAGCCCCTCATAGGGCCCAGGGACACAGAGAGCCAGAGCCCTTCATAGGGCCCAGGGACACAGAGAGCCAGAGCCCCTCATAGGGCCCCAGGGACACAGAGAGCCAGCGTCCCTCAAAGGGCCCAGAGAGCCAGAGCCCCTCATAGGGCCCAGGGACAGCTGTTCTTCCGGAGGCCTTGTCTATAATGACTATGTTCAACATCACCATTATGCAATATGGGGAGCTAGCCTTGCTGATTCAGTTTCCTCTGGATACAAACACATGTTGATCTTTCCAAGGGCACATACACACAGACACACACACACACACACACACACACACACACACACACACACACACACACACACACACACACACACACACACACATATACACACACACAGACACACACACACACACACACAGAAACACACACACAATCAGATCAGTTCAGGACTGATCTCTCCTCAGGTTAGAATAGGTCTGATCTCTCCTCAGGACTGATCTCTCCTCAGGTTAGAATAGGACTGATCTCTCCTCAGGTCTGATCTCTCCTCAGGTCTGATCTCTCCTCAGGTCTGATCTCTCCTCAGGTCTGATCTCTCCTCAGGACTGATCTCTCCTCAGGTTAGAATAGGTCTGATCTCTCCTCAGGTCTGATCTCTCCTCAGGACTGATCTCTCCTCAGGTCTGATCTCTCCTCAGGTTAGAATAGGACTGATCTGTCCTCAGGTCTGATCTCTCCTCAGGTCTGATCTCTCCTCAGGTCTGATCTCTCCTCAGGTTAGAATAGGACTGATCTCTCCTCAGATCTGATCTCTCCTCAGGTCTGATCTCTCCTCAGGTCTGATCTCTCCTCAGATCTGATCTCTCCTCAGGTCTGATCTCTCCTCAGGACTGATCTCTCCTCAGGTCTGATCTCTCCTCAGGTCTGATCTCTCCTCAGGTCTGATCTCTCCTCAGGTCTGATCTCTCCTCAGGTCTGATCTCTCCTCAGGTCTGATCTCTCCTCAGGACAGAATAGGACTGATCTCTCCTCAGGTCTGATCTCTCCTCAGGTCTGATCTCTCCTCAGGACTGATCTCTCCTCAGGTCTGATCTCTTCTCAGGTTAGAATATCATCTGTAAACCTGAGAAGATGAGTTGCGGTGCCTTCAGAAAGTATTCCGACCCCTTGACTTATTCCCCATTTTGTTGTTTCCGCCTAAATTCAAAATGGATTCAATATATGTTTTTTCTCTCACTCATCTACACACAATAATGACCAAGTGAAATATGTTTTTAGAAATATTTGCAAATGTATTGAAATCTACATAAGTATTCAACACCCCTGAGTCAATACATGTTAGAATCCTCTTGGGCAGTGATTACAGCTGGGAGTCTTTCTGAGTCTCTAAAAGCTTTGCACACCTGGATTGTATAATATTTTGCACATTATTCTTTTTAAAAATTCTTCAAGCTCTGTCAAGTTGGTTGTTGATCATTGCTAGACGGCCATTTTCAAGTCTTGCCGTAGATTATCAACTAGATTTAAGTCAAAACTTAAAAACGTAATTACTTCGCCACCATGGACTTAATTGCCTTTACCTCCCTTATCTCACCTCATTTGCTCACATTGTACATAGACTTATTTTTCTACTGTATTATTGACTGTATGTTTTGTTTTATTCCATGTGTAACTCTGTGTTGTTGTATGTTGTCGAATTGCTACGCTTTATCTTGGCCAGGTCGCAGTTGTAAATGAGAACTTTATCTCTACTAGCCTACCTGGTTAAATGAAGGACTTGTTCTCTACTAGCCTAACCTGGTTAAATAAAGGACTTGTTCTCTACTAGCCTACCTGGTTAAATAAAGGACTTGTTCTCAACTAGCCTACCTGGTTAAATAAAGGACTTGTTCTCAACTAGCCTACCTGGTTAAATAAAGGACTTGTTCTCAACTAGCCTACCTGGTTAAATAAAGGACTTGTTCTCAACTAGCCTACCTGGTTAAATAAAGGACTTGTTCTCAACTAGCCTACCTGGTTAAATAAAGGTGAAATAAATAAAACCTGTAAACTCGGCCGCTCAGGAACATTCGCTGTCTTCTTGGTAAGTAACTCCAGTGTAGATTTGTCCTTGTGATTGTCATCGTCCTGTGTGTAGATGGCAGGGAAGTCAGGCGCAGGAGAAACCAACTTGGTATCACTGGAGTAGTTTAATATTATAAAACAAACTCCAAAAAACCAACGTACATAAAAAAATAACATGGGTATAATAACCCGTCGCGCACCGATACAAAATACACAAACACAATAACCACAAACAATCTCCGACAAGGACCTGAGGGGAAACAGAGGGTTAAATACACAGCATGTAATGAATGGGATTGGAACCAGGTGTGGTAGGAAGACAAGACAAAACAAATGGAAAATGAAAAATTGATCGATGATGGCGGTGACGTCGACCGCCGAGCGCCGCCCCGAGCAAGGAGGGGATATCGACTTCGAAGTCGTGGCCTTGTGTTTTAGGTTATTGTCCTGCTGAAAGGTGAATTCGTCCTCTAGTGTCTGTTGGAAAGCAGACTGAACCAGGTTTTCCTCTAAGAGTTTACCTGTGCTTAGCTCTATTCCGTTTAATTTTATCCTTAAACATAAACTCCCTTGTCCTTGCCAATGATAGGAATACCCATAACATGATGCAGCCACCACCATGCTAGACAATATGAAGACTGGTACTCAGTGATGTGGTGGATTTGCCCCCAACATAACTCTTTGTATCCAGGACATAAAGTTAATTTCTTTGACAAACATTTTTTCAGTTTTACTTTAGTATCTTGTTGTAAACAGGAAGCATGTTTTTAGAATATTTATTATTCTGTACAGGCTTCCTTCTTTCCACTCTGTCATTTAGGTTAGTATTGTGGAGTAACTACAATGTTGTTGATCCATCCTCAGTTCTCTCCCATCACAACCATTAAAACTCTGTAACTGTTTTTAAAGTCACCATTGGCCTCATGATGAAATTCCCTGAGCGGTTTCTCGAGTTCGGAAGGACGCCTGTATCTGTCGCTGTGCCCTTGAGCAAGGCACTTCACCCTAATTTGCTCCAGGATGTAACGGCCGTCGAAAGGAAGTAGACCAGGTGCAGCGTGGGAATTTGTTCATCTTTGTATTTTTAATTTGGAAAAAATGAACACTTTACAAATAAAACAAAAACGACTGCGAAAACAGTTCTGTCAGGTGAACTAGAACTTAACAGAAATTAACTTCCCCACAACAACCCTGTGGGGGGAAAAAGTGCTGCCTAAGTATGGCTCTCAATCAGAGACAACGATAGACAGCTGTCCCTGATTGAGAACCATACTCGGCCCAAAAAACAAAGAAATGCCAAAACATTAGAAAAAAAGGAACATAGAATGCCCACCCTAGTCACACCCTGGCCTTAACCAAACTAGAGAATAAAAACCCTCTCTATGGCCGGGGCGTGACGACAGAGGAGCGTCGTGCTCCGATGGCCGACCTTGTAAAAACAACACATTTCACTCCACCTTTCCGTTTATATGTGACAATAAAATAATATAATTATTTATTTTGTAGTCTGAGTGTGTTGATACACCATCCGACGTGTAATTTAATAACGTCACCGTGCTCAAAGGGATATTCAACGTCGGCTTTTTGTAACGGTTGTCGTCTGGAAACCAAAACGCAGCGGGTTGTACACTCAGCTTCTTTAAATAGGCGAAAGAAGGAAAACCAAACAAACACGTATACAACAAAAATAACAACAATGATGAACGACGAAAATACAGTCTTGTCATGCTCACACACGCAAAACAAGAAACAATCTCCCACAAACACTAAACCAAACACATACACATATATAGGACTCCCAATCAGAGGCAACGAGAAAACACCTGCCTCCAATTGAGAGTCCAAACCCCAATAAACCAGACATAGAAATACAAAAGACCAGAGACCACATAGAAATACAAACATAGAACATTACCCAAAAACCCAGAAATAATAAATCAAACGCCCTACTAAATAAACCATCACCCTGAACCACATAAAACAAATACCCTTCTGCCACGTCCTGACCAAACTACAATAACAAATAACCCCTATTACTGGTCAGAACGTGACACTTTTATTTATTTTTTTACCCATCTATTTTGTGTGTTTGTCTCCGCAGCTCTCCCGTGGTGCCGTCTCTGCAGCTCTCCCGTGGTGCCGTCTCCGCAGCTCTCCCGTGGTGCCGTCTCCGCAGCTCTCCCGTGGTGCCGTCTCCGCAGCTCTCCCGTGGTGCCGTCTCCGCAGCTCTCCCGTGGTGCCGTCTCCGCAGCTCTCCTGTGGTGCCGTCTCCGCAGCTCTCCTGTGGTGCCGTCTCTGCAGCTGTCTAGTGGTGCCGTCTCCGCAGCTCTCCTGAGGTGCTGTCTTCGCAGCTCTCCTGCGGTGCTGTCTCCGCAGCTGTCCTGAGGTGCTGTCTCCGCAGCTCTCCCGTGGTGCCGTCTCCGCAGCTGTCCTGAGGTGCTGTCTCCGCAGCTCTCCTGTGGTGCCGTCTCCGCAGCTCTCCTACGGTGCCGTCCCCGGTAGCGGCATGGTCTACTCCCAATCAACAGACAGCATCAAGCCCTCCCTCCTGTCCCCCTCCTTTACCCTCCCCATGACCTTTAACCTCTCAGACAGGAGCAACACCAGCTCAGCCACACCTTTCCTCTGTAACCACGATGCCCTCTCTTCCTCCTCCTCCTCCTCCTCCTCCGTCCTCCAGAACACCACCCAGGTGTCGTATGAACTCACCCCAGCGGAGGTGGCAGTTCTGGGGCTTGTGTTCAGTCTCCTGTGGCTGATCTCCATCCTGGGTAATGTTCTAGTGTGTGTGGTGATCCACCGTAGCAGAAGAAGTCAGTCCACTACTAACTACTTCGTGGTGTCCATGGCCTGTGCTGACCTGTTGTTGTCCCTGGGCTGCGCTCCCTTCGTCCTCCTCCAGGTGACCTGCGGAGACTGGCCTCTCAGCGCTGCCGCCTGTAAGGTTGTCCGTTACCTGCAGCACCTGTGTCCTGGTGTCCAGGTGTATGTTCTGCTGTCTATCTGTGTGGACCGTTTCTACACCATCGTGTACCCACTGAGCTTCAAGGTGTCCAGGGAGAAAGCGAAACGGATGATCTTTGCTTCCTGGTTGTTGGACGCCGCTTTCGTCTCTCCTTGCTTTTTCTTCTACGGCTCGGAGGCGGCGGCGACGGACGGGGGCGTGCACTGTGACTTCTTCTTGCCGGCGGGAAGCTGGGACGGCGTGGCGTACGGTTCCGCCCACCTGCTCCTGGGTTTCCTGATCCCAGCTGTCCTCATCGTGTGGTTCTACCAGCGTGTCGTCCGTTACATCTGGAGGATCGGCGCAGACGGACACACGGTCAGGAGAACCATGAACATCGTCCCAAGGACTAAAGTGAAGACCATCAAGATGTTTCTCATGTTGAACGTTGTGTTTCTCCTCACCTGGACTCCCTTCTACGTGGTCCAGCTGTGGCACCCTAGTGAGGCCCCGGGCCCCAGCAGACAAGGGGCTCTGGTCTTCTGCTGCGTGATGTGGGTGGCGTTTAGCTCCGCCGCCTCTAAACCGTCGCTCTACTCCGTCTACAACGCTAACTTCAGACGCGGCACGAGGGAGACCTTCTGCACGTCCTCTATGAAGTGTTACCGTAGCAACGCCTACACCATCACCGCCAGCTCCCGCATGGCCAAGAACAACTACGTGGGCGTGGTCGACGTCCCCGCGGCGACCAAGACGACGCTCGCCAAAGACTCAGTCTACGACACGTTTGACCGCGAGGCCAAGGAGAAGAAGCTGGCCTGGCCAATCAGTGCCAATCCTCCCAATACCTTCGTCTGATTGGAGGGAGACAGAGTTTAACTACCAATCAGTGCCAACCCTCCGAGAGAGAGAGCGACAGAGAGAGAGAGAGAGAGAGAGAGAGAGAGAGAGAGAGAGAGAGAGAGAGAGAGAGGGATCACATTGTGTTGGATCAGACGCTGGATTCCACATATATGGATCTGAATCCCCTGTCTGTCTGTTAACATGTCTGTGGTTCTGAATCCCCTGTCTGTCTGTTAACATGTCTGTGGTTCTGAATCCCTGTCTGTCCTGTTAACATGTCTGTGGTTCTGAATCCCCTGTCTGTCTGTCTGTTAACATGTCTGTGGTTCTGAATCCCCTGTCTGTCTGTTAACATGTCTGTGGTTCTGAATCCCCTGTCTGTCTGTTAACATGTCTGTGGTTCTGAATCCCCTGTCTGTCTGTGGTTCTGAATCCCCTGTCTGTCTGTTAACATGTCTGTGGTTCTGAATCCCCTGTCTGTCTGTTAACATGTCTGTGGTTCTGAATCCCCTGTCTGTCTGTTAACATGTCTGTGGTTCTGAATCCCCTGTCTGTCTGTTAACATGTCTGTGGTTCTGAATCCCCTGTCTGTCTGTGGTTCTGAATCCCCGTCTGTCTGTTAACATGTCTGTGGTTCTGAATCCCCTGTCTGTCTGTTAACATGTCTGTGGTTCTGAATCCCCTGCTGTCTGTAACATGTCTGTGGTTGAATCCCCGTCTGTCTGTTAACATGTCTGTGGTTCTGAATCCCGTCTGTCTGTTAACATGTCTGTGGTTCTGAATCCCCTGTCTGTCTGTTAACATGTCTGTGGTTCTGAATCCCCTGTCTGTCTGTTAACATGTCTGTGGTTCTGAATCCCCTGTCTGTCTGTTAACATGTCTGTGGTTCTGAATCCCCTGTCTGTCTGTCTGTTAACATGTCTGTGGTTCTGAATCCCCTGTCTGTCTGTTAACATGTCTGTGGTTCTGAATCCCCTGTCTGTCTGTCTGTTAACATGTCTGTGGTTCTGAATCCCCTGTCTGTCTGTCTGTTAACATGTCTGTGGTTCTGAATCCCCTGTCTGTCTGTGGTTCTGAATCCCCTGTCTGTCTGTTAACATGTCTGTGGTTCTGAATCCCCTGTCTGTCTGTCTGTTAACATGTCTGTGGTTCTGAATCCCCTGTCTGTCTGTTAACATGTCTGTGGTTCTGAATCCTGTCTGTCTGTTAACATGTCTGTGGTTCTGAATCCCCTGTCTGTCTGTCTGTTAACATGTCTGTGGTTCTGAATCCCCTGTCTGTCTGTGGTTCTGAATCCCCTGTCTGTCTGTTAACATGTCTGTGGTTCTGAATCCCCTGTCTGTCTGTCTGTTAACATGTCTGTGGTTCTGAATCCCCTGTCTGTCTGTTAACATGTCTGTGGTAGGATGTGACCATGACATGGGACAGTGAAGAGTGTCCGGTGGAAAAGGTTTTCTCAGGTAGAGCAGTCTGTTAACATGATCCTATATTATATACATGGTCCTCATACATCTATAACACTGTTATAACACCTTGTAACGTCTCATACTTCTATAACACTGTTATAACACCTTGTAACGTCTGTTATAACACATTGTAACATCTCATACTTCTATAACACTGTTATAACACATTGTGACATCTGTTATAACACATTGTAACATCTGTTATAACACATTGTAACATCTCATACTTCTATAACACTGTTATAACACATTGTAACATCTGTTATAACACATTGTAACATCTCATACTTCTATAACACTGTTATAACACATTGTAACATCTCATACTTCTATAACACTGTTATAACACATTGTAACGTCTGTTATAACACCTTGTAACGTCTGTTATAACACATTGTAACGTCTGTTATAACACGTGATGTTCTTATTGCTGTTTTGCTGTGATCCCTGGGATTGTTCATGGAGGCTGAAGCCTTGAGGTGATTGGTCTGACAGACGGCCTTTAACTGGACAGTCTTTGGCCCCTCCCCCCACGCAGACAGACGCAGCAGGCTGAGGACCTGATTGGTTGGCGATGAAGGAGTCTCATTGAAACGCTTTGCAGCATCACAGACCTTGACTACTCTCTAGCTGCTGCTATCACCTGTTACTGCCAGACCCTGACCTCTAACCCCTAAACCCAGCATCTAACCTCTAACCCCTAAACCCAGCCTCTAACCTCTAATCCCTAACCTCTAACCCCTGACCCCTAAACCCAGCCTCTAACCCCTGACCCCTAAACCCAGTCTCTAACCTCTAACCCCTAATCCCTAACCCCTAAACCCAGCCTCTAACCCCTGACCCCTAAACCCAGGCTCTAACCTCTAACCCCTAACCTCTAACCCCTGACCCCAGGCTCTAACCTGCCAGACACTCTGTTAGTCTCTGTTAGTGTGTGAAACTACTGTCTGTACTGTGAATTAAATACTCATTGCTTTCTACTGATGAATACCTACTGAATAAAGCATCAGATGTCAATACACAATGCAGCATCACACGTTACAATGTGAACCTGTTATAAGATTTACCCACAGATGTACAGCGAAATGGGACTCACACAAAAAGACCAAATGAATCAGAATGTTATTTGATGTATTTGAAGAATTGAAAAGGAATCTGTCTAGAGAGAGAGAGAGAGATATACAGCTCAGTCTGTCTAGAGAGATATACAGCTCAGTCTGTCTAGAGAGATATACAGCTCAGTCTGTCTAGAGAGATATACAGCTCAGTCTGTCTAGAGAGAGATATACAGCTCAGTCTGTCTAGAGAGAGATATACAGCTCAGTCTGTCTAGAGAGATATACAGCTCAGTCTGTCTAGAGAGATATACAGCTCAGTCTGTCTAGAGAGATATACAGCTCAGTCTGTCTAGAGAGATATACAGCTCAGTCTGTCTAGAGAGATATACAGCTCAGTCTGTCTAGAGAGATATACAGCTCAGTCTGTCTAGAGAGATATACAGCTCAGTCTGTCTAGAGATAGATATACAGCTCAGTCTGTCTAGAGAGATATACAGCTCAGTCTGTCTAGAGAGATATACAGCTCAGTCTGTCTAGAGATATACAGCTCAGTCTGTCTAGAGAGATATACAGCTCAGTCTGTCTAGAGATATACAGCTCAGTCTGTCTAGAGAGAGAGATATACAGCTCAGTCTGTCCAGAGAGAGATATACAGCTCAGTCTGTCTAGAGAGATATACAGCTCAGTCTGTCTAGAGAGATATACAGCTCAGTCTGTCTAGAGAGAGATATACAGCTCAGTCTGTCTAGAGAGAGATATACAGCTCAGTCTGTCTAGAGAGATATACAGCTCAGTCTGTCTAGAGAGATATACAGCTCAGTCTGTCTAGAGAGATATACAGCTCAGTCTGTCTAGAGAGAGATATACAGCTCAGTCTGTCTAGAGATATATACAGCTCAGTCTGTCTAGAGAGATATACAGCTCAGTCTGTCTAGAGAGAGAGATATACAGCTCAGTCTGTCTAGAGAGAGAGATATACAGCTCAGTCTGTCTAGAGAGATATACAGCTCAGTCTGTCTAGAGAGATATACAGCTCAGTCTGTCTAGAGAGATATACAGCTCAGTCTGTCTAGAGAGATATACAGCTCAGTCTGTCTAGAGAGATATACAGCTCCCAGTTCTAGTCCAGAGAGAGATATACAGCTCAGTCTGTCTAGAGATATACAGCTCAGACTGTCTAGAGATATACAGCTCAGTCTGTCCAGAGAGATATACAGCTCAGTCTGTCTAGAGAGATATACAGCTCAGTCTGTCTAGAGAGAGATATACAGCTCAGTCTGTCCAGAGAGAGATATACAGCTCAGTCTGTCTAGAGAGATATACAGCTCAGTCTGTCTAGAGAGATATACAGCTCAGTCTGTCTAGAGAGATATACAGCTCAGTCTGTCTAGAGAGATATACAGCTCAGTCTGTCTAGAGAGATATACAGCTCAGTCTGTCTAGAGAGATATACAGCTCAGTCTGTCTAGAGAGATATACAGCTCAGTCTGTCTAGAGAGATATACAGCTCAGTCTGTCCAGAGAGAGATATACAGCTCAGTCTGTCTAGAGATATACAGCTCAGACTGTCTAGAGATATACAGCTCAGTCTGTCCAGAGAGATATACAGCTCAGTCTGTCTAGAGAGAGAGATATACAGCTCAGTCTGTCTAGAGAGATATACAGGTCAGTCTGTCCAGAGAGATATACAGCTCAGTCTGTCTAGAGAGATATACAGGTCAGTCTGTCCAGAGAGATATACAGCTCAGTCTGTCTAGAGAGAGATATACAGCTCAGTCTGTCCAGAGAGAGATATACAGCTCAGTCTGTCTAGAGAGAGATATACAGCTCAGTCTGTCCATAGAGATATACAGCTCAGTCTGTCTAGAGAGAGATATACAGCTCAGTCTGTCCATAGAGATATACAGCTCAGTCTGTCTAGAGAGAGATATACAGCTCAGTCTGTCCAGAGAGATATACAGCTCAGTCTGTCTAGAGAGATATACAGCTCAGTCTGTCTAGAGAGATATACAGCTCAGTCTGTCCAGAGAGATATACAGCTCAGTCTGTCCAGAGATATACAGCTCAGTCTGTCTAGAGAGATATACAGCTCAGTCTGTCTAGAGAGATATACAGCTCAGTCTGTCTAGAGAGATATACAGCTCAGTCTGTCTAGAGAGAGATATACACCTCAGTCTGTCTAGAGAGATATACAGCTCAGTCTGTCTAGAGAGATATACAGCTCAGTCTGTCCAGAGATATACAGCTCAGTCTGTCTAGAGATATACAGCTCAGTCTGTCTAGAGAGAGATATACAGCTCAGTCTGTCTAGAGAGATATACAGCTCAGTCTGTCTAGAGAGATATACAGCTCAGTCTGTCTAGAGAGATATACAGCTCAGTCTGTCTAGAGAGATATACAGCTCAGTCTGTCTAGAGAGATATACAGCTCAGTCTGTCTAGAGAGATATACAGCTCAGTCTGTCTAGAGAGATATACAGCTCAGTCTGTCTACAGCTGTAGAGAGGACACTACAGGAGACAGAACGCTGTAGAGAGGACACTACAGGAGACAGAACGCTGTAGAGAGGACACTACAGGAGACAGAACGCTGTAGAGAGGACACTACATGAGACAGAACGCTGTAGAGAGGACACTACAGGAGACAGAAGGCTGTAGAGAGGACACTACAGGAGACAGAACGCTGTAGAGAGGACACTACAGGAGACAGAACGCTGTAGAGAGGACACTACAGGAGACAGAACGCTGTAGAGAGGACACTACAGGAGACAGAAGGCTGTAGAGAGGACACTACAGGAGACAGAACGCTGTAGAGAGGACACTACAGGAGACAGAACGCTGTAGAGAGGACACTACAGGAGACAGAACGCTGTAGAGAGGACACTACAGGAGACAGAAGGCTGTAGAGAGGACACTACAGGAGACAGAACTGAAAAATGATGGACATGTCAATATATCTTGGAAGGCGTTAACTTGACATGCGAACAGGCCTGTAGATAACACTTCACTTCCTGGTTCTTCATGTAATCAGGCATTAAGAGATGAGGCCAGAATATTCAACAGGTTCTGGACATGAATATTCAACGGGATCTGGTCATGAATATTCAACAGGTTCTGGACATGAATATTCAACAGGTTCTGGTCTATTTTTTCTCCATTTAAAACAGATTCAGTTTAACATTCCTTTTCTTTCCAGGAACCAATGACACGTCGCGTACCAACACATACACACAGGATTAGCATGTGCACACACACACACACACAGCATTAGCATGTACACACACACACACACAGCATTAGCATGTACACACACACACACACAGCATTAGCATGTGCACACACACACACACACACAGCATTAGCATGTACACACACAACACACAGCGTCATGTATACACACACACACAGCATTAGCATGTATACACACACACACATGCCAATGATAATACCCCCGTACAGGGGCCAAACAGGCAGGATATAACCCCACCCACTTTGCCAAAGCACAGCCCCCACACCACTAGAGGGAAATCTTCAACCACCAACTTACCATCCTGAGACAAGGCCGAGTATAGCCCACAAAGATCTCCGCCACGGCACAACCCAAGGGGGGGCGCCAACCCAGACAGGAAGACCACGTCAGTGACTCAACCCACTCAAAGGACGCACCCCTCCCATGGACGGCATGGAAGAACACCAGTAAGCCAGTGACTCAGCCCCTGTAATAGGGTTAGAGGCAGAGAATCCCAGTGGAGTATAGTTATCAAATCAAATCAAATGTATTTATATAGCCCTTCTTACATCAGCTGATATCTCAAAGTGCTGTACAGAAACCCAGCCTAAAACCCCAAACAGCAAGCAATGCAGGTGTAGAAGCACGGTGGCTAGGAAAAACTCCCTAGAAAGGCCAGAACCTAGGAAGAAACCTAGAGAGGAACCAGGCTATGAGGGGTGGCTAGGAAAAACTCCCTAGAAAGGCCAGAACCTAGGAAGAAACCTAGAGAGGAACCAGGCTATGAGGGGTGGCTAGGAAAAACTCCCTAGAAAGGCCAGAACCTTAGGAAGAAACCTAGAGAGGAACCAGGCTATGAGGGGTGGCCAGTCCTCTTCTGGCTGTGCCGGGTGGAGATTATAACAGAACATGGCCAAGATGTTCAAATGTTCATAAATGACCAGCAGGGTCAAATAATAATATTCACAGTGGTTGTCGAGGATGCAACAAGTCAATAACACAAGAGTAAATGTCAGTTGGCTTTTTCATAGCCGATCTTTGAGAGTATCTCTACCGCTCCTGCTGTCTCTAAGAGAGTTGAAAACAGCAGGTCTGGGACAGGTAGCACGTCCGGTGAACAGGTCAGGGTTCCATAGCCGCAGGCAGAACAGTTGAAACTGGAGCAGCAGCACGGCCAGGTGGACTAGGGACAGCAAGGAGTCATCATGTCAGGTAGTCCTGAGGCATGGTCCTAGGGCTCAGGTCCTCCGGGAGAAAGAAAGAAAGAATTAGAGAGAGCATATTTAAATTCACACAGGACACCGGATAAGACAGGAGAAATACTCCAGATATAACAGACTGACCCTAGCCCCCCGACACATAAACTACTGCAGCATAAATACTGGAGGCTGAGACAGGAGGGCTCAGGAGACACTGTGGCCCCGTCCGATGAGTTACAGTTAGGGAGTGAACGTTATTTATAATAAGGGTTACATGGAGAAAATCAGACCTCTCTGAAATGAAAATGGATGGTCCTCCACTTCAGTAAATATATATTTCACCTAAACCCTCCCTGAACAAGTGACCCTCCCTTATACCCCAAAATAATCATTAAAACATGGTGGATAGCAGAGAACCGGTCTACCGTTTACTTCCTGGACAGATTACATGGCCCGTAACACGCTGACCAGACGCGCTCGCGCCGACCAGCGTCTGCGTTGCCAAGCGCTGTAGAAGTCAGTTCTATTTGTGACGCTGAACGCGGTGCAAGTCCTGCCTCTCCCATCTCCTCATTGGTTTATAGAAGCAGATACCCACATGCCATCTCCTCATTGGTTATACTCACGTTGGGTGATTGAAAGATGAACTGAGGTCGGCCGGTCGGTCGTCGTGGTAACTATGAAAGTTAGATGCCAATCGCCATATAAAGTCCAGAGATGAAAAAGCCTGGAAGGCGGAGAGATGACTATAAACGATTCGGTTGATCGTTTAATGCGTGGATTAATTGTCGGAGTAGAGGACCTTGTGCATTTCAGGTAAAATAACAACTCAATGTTTATATAACTCTGCCACATAGTGGATGTTTTGGTGGTGTCTCTGGTTTAAAGGAAGTGGACGGACCCACAACCCTCTGCTTTAAAGGAAGTGGACGGACCCACAACCCTCTGGTTTAAAGGAAGTGGACGGACCCACAAGCCTCTGGTTTAAAGGAAGTGGACGGACCCACAACCCTCTGCTTTAAAGGAAGTGGACGGACCCACAACCCTCTGGTTTAAAGGAAGTGGACGGACCCACAACCCTCTGGTTTAAAGGAAGTGGACGGACCCACAACCCTCTGCTTTAAAGGAAGTGGACGGACCCACAACCCTCTGCTTTAAAGGAAGTGGACGGACCCACAACCCTCTGGTTTAAAGGAAGTGGACGGACCCACAACCCTCTGGTTTAAAGGAAGTGGACGGACCCACAACCCTCTGCTTTAAAGGAAGTGGACGGACCCACAACCCTCTGGTTTAAAGGAAGTGGACGGACCCACAACCCTCTGGGAGTGTGTGCAGGTTTTGTAATCTGGAGCTGAAACAGGGCCCCCCCACCCCTCACATACTGAAACAGGGCCCCCACACCCCTCACATACTGAAACAGGCCCCCCCCACCCCTCACAAACTGAAACAGGGCCCCCCCACCCCTCACATACTGAAACAAGGCCCCAACACCCCTCACATACTGAAACAGGGCCCCCCCCACCCCTCACAAACTGAAACAGGGCCCCCCCACCCCTCACATACGGAAACAGCCCCCCCCCCACATACTGAAACAGGGCCCCTCCACCCCTCACATACTGAAACAGGGCCCCCCCACCCCTCACATACTGAAACAGGGCCCCCCCACCCCTCACAAACTGAAACAGGGCCCCAACACCCCTCACGTACTGAAACAGGGCCCCCCCACCCCCACATACTGAAACAGGGCCCCCCCACCCCTCACAAACTGAAACAGGGCCCCAACACCCCTCACGTACTGAAACAGGGCCCCCCCACCCCTCACATACTGAAACAGGGCCCCCCCACCCCTCACATACTGAAACAGGGCCCCCCCACCCCTCATATACTGAAACAGGGCCCCCCCACCCCTCACATACTGAAACAGGGCCCCCCCACCCCCACATACTGAAACAGGTCCCCCCGGGCCCCAACACCCCTCACATTCTGTCTGTACAGGATTCCCAGGAGTGGCAGACCAAGGTCCTTCCCCCGGCTACCCATCATATCGCTCAAACCAACGGTTGTTCTCCTCTCTGTCTGTCTGTCTGTAGGATGAAACCTCAGGGTGAATCATCAACCAAGGCCAAGGAGGGAGATCCAGACCTCGGCTGTTTACGGAGCAGAAAATCAGAGATGGCTAACAAGGACACACACACACACACACACACACACAGACACACACACACACACACACACACAGACACACACACACACACACACACACACACACAGACACAGACACAGACACACACACACACACACACACACACACACACACACAGACACACACACACACACACACAGACACACACAGACACACACAGACACGCACGCACGCGGTAGTGACCAATAGGTACTGGGTTGTGATTGGTTAGTGTTGTAATATACTCAACAGGAAGTGATCAACAGGTACTGGGTTGTGATTGGTTAGTGTTGTAATATACTCAACAGGAAGTGACCAAGGAGGGATCGAACCGTGTCTCAAAAGCAACAGAAAAGGTCAAATAAAGTCACCAAAATATCTGTTACGGCTGAACCCGTCTGGCCGGGCTAGATTGAAGGGTGGAAAGATCTCATCTGTAGTAAAAACATTACATGAATCTATCATCGTATTTGTATTTTTAATCGTAAATAATTGTACATATTAGCGGAATATTGTTTTAAGGCTTGTTTAAAGAGCACACGGTGGGTGGAGGAATTAACCGACAGATCTGTGGATATAGCAGCCTATCGCCTAATGTACATTTACATTTACGTCATTTAGCAGACGCTCTTATCCAGAGCGACTTACAAATTGGTGGATTCACCTTATGATATCCAGTGGAACAACCACTTTACAATATGGGGGGGGGGGGGGGGGGTGGGTTAGAAGGATTACTTTATCCTATCCCAGGTATTCCTTAAAGAGGTGGGGTTTCAGGTGTCTCCGGAAGGTGGTGATTGACTCCGCTGTCCTGGCGTCGTGAGGGAGCTTGTTCCACCATAGGGGTGCCAGAGCAGCGAACAGTTTTGACTGGGCTGAGCGGGAACTGTGCTTCCTCAGAGGTAGGGGGGCCAGCAGGCCAGAGGTGGATGAACGCAGTGCCCTTGTTTGGGTGTAGGGCCTGATCAGAGCCTGAAGGTACGGAGGTGCCGTTCCCCTCACAGCTCTATAGGCAAGCGCCATGGTCTTGTAGCGGAAGTCTGTCTAATAGGTAGGACTAACTACCTCTTCTTTCTTTCTTAAATAGGAAGAAATAAGCTCCAACACACACAAAAAAACCTCATGTTGTTAGTAAGGTCTAATTAAAACGAAGACACTTTAAATTTAATTATTGCTCTAATTTTCCTCCTTTCGACACCACGAGCTGTCCGCTTCTGATCGATCGTGATAAATACATCAGGGGAAAGAAACATATTGTTTTTTAAATAATCATCTTTTACAGTAGTAGCCAGCTATCAAAGTTGACCTTTGACCTTCCTCATCTTCTAACGTTGCTCTGTGCTTCTCCCAGCATGCACTTGGTAGCCTATAGTCTATGGATCATTTCATTGAGACCACGCCGAATAGCCTATAGGTGCAATCGATATTGCGTCCCCAGCGGAGAATCAGAGATTGAGGGGCGGCATCGATATATAACCTAATAAGCAACTAATAACTAAATAAATAAATTAAAATAATAGACATATTGACATTTCAATTACATGACCCTCCTCTGGACTAGAGTTTTTTTTAAACTATATATATAATCCTTCCCTTAACTGAAATTGAAAAAGCATGACCCTCCTCCATTTTCCTCCAGGTAAAACATTCTGAAAATGTTGATCCGTTCCTTAGTACCTTTTCTAGTCTCTGTTTTAACACAACATGAGAGGACAGGCTGCCTTGTACAGTACATTCAGAAAGTATTCAGACCTCTTAACTTTTTCCACATTTTGTTACGTTACAGCCTTATTCGAAAATTGATTCAATTGTTTTTTTTTTACCCCCCCCCTCATCAATTTACACACAATACCCCATAATGACATCACAATACCCCATAATGACATCACAATACCCCATAATGACATCACAATACCCCAAAATTACAAAGCAATAACAGGTTTCTTTAGATATTTTTTGCAAAATGTATTAAAATAAAAACTGGAATATCCCATTTAAATAAGTATTCAGACTTTACTCAGTACTTTGTTGAAGCACCTTTGGCAGTGATTACAGCCTCGAGTCTTCTTGAGGTACAAGCTTGGCAACACCTGTATTTGGGGAGTTTCTCCCATTCTTCTCAGCAGATCCGATTCGATTCAAGCTCTGTCAACTTGGATGGGGAGCGTCGCTGCACAGCTATTTTCAGGTCTTTCCAGAGATGTTCGATCGGGTTCAAGTCCGGGCTCTGGCTGGGCCACTCAAGGACATTCAGAAAATTGTCCCGAAACCACTCCTGCATGGTCTTGGCTGTGTGTTGTCATGACGTTGGCCTGTGGGTAGGTTTATGACCCCCCTATAAATACCTTTCTCCCTTCCCCTCTCTCTCTTGACTCTACAGAAGGACTCTTGAAAAGCCTTTGCTAAACATAGACAGTCTGGGAACATCAAACAAGTGGGGGGAAAGGAACCATATTTCGGTAATAGAACCAGTTGAAAATATGCGTTGGAACTTAATGAATATGGATGTCAGTTCGGTTGTCATCTGAGACATTATGACTGATGACAGGACGACATAAACTGTATCTGGG
Source organism: Salmo trutta (assembly GCF_901001165.1). Taxonomy (NCBI): domain Eukaryota; kingdom Metazoa; phylum Chordata; class Actinopteri; order Salmoniformes; family Salmonidae; genus Salmo; species Salmo trutta. The sequence continues at coordinate 635,181 of NW_021823237.1, forward strand.
AAAGTCTACACATTCTAGTTATCAGATTCACATGGAATTGTTGTGCAATTTAAATGTATAAAAAATGAAACTATTTGTGAAAAGATTAAATGTAATTTTAACTTCCAAATGAGAGAATTGGGTTTTCATAAGGTTAAAGCTCTGCTCACTCAGCGGCCCCGCCCATGTGAAGAGACATTGGTTATAAACTATGAAACACGCCCTTCTCTCCCCTCCTATATATTAAAGCCCTTGACGAGAATGTAACTTTCTGTTCCGATTACATTACACTAACCAATCACAACCCAGTACCTATTGATCACTTCCTGTTAGAAAGGGTTCAGATAATAAACTGGTCCAAGGACGTGAGGACTTACCATTTCCCGCGTTGAAAGGACAAAGACCACCTACAGAACTAAAACAACCTCAGATAATAACCTAACGAAATTAGCATCGAATTTCAATGTGAAGGTGACGACCTTCATGCTGGAAGGATGAATTTCGACTATACCAGCCAGAATATAGCATGGCAACTTGGTATGAACTTTGAACTCTTATTCGCTCCAGAAGGGATACCTCCTAGCCGTTGAGTTAGCAACGGTAGCTGCTAACGTTGTGCTAAGAAAGGACGGACAAAGGATCTGCTCTAACAAACAACACGATACTACCAATTATCCAGTTTACCACCAGAGACACTCTTCAAAGGACAAGGAAGATCTCTGTTGGGCAACACGGCCAGCATCTACGACTAACCTACCGAAGCACAGCTCAGAGTAAATATTTATTGTGTTCTCCTTTTTCAAATGGGCGGTAATTTTAGAATGCATAAGATACTGTATTTACGATAGCAGAGCTTCTCCCTTTGTTCCTCAGTCTTCCCGCTCTTTCACTCAAGCCCAACCCCCTCTCTTTGTGTAACAAGCCGCCACGTCGGCTCCGTCCACCAGGGACGTTTTCTGTATGACATCATTTGAATTCTGTGTATATGTAATTCTGTGTGATTAGTTAGGCATTTAGTAAATAAATAATTAAACCAAATGTTGTATTGCTGATTCAACTTGTTAGCCAGGGTTCGTGAAGATAACCAAGAATGTACCACTTTCAGATGAGACTAAACAAGGTGAGGATTAAATATTGACTGCTATTGATGTAAAATATTACTAGGTCTTTAAGAGTTTATTCGGAAGATAACAGCTCTATAAACATTCTTTCGTGGTGCCCCGCCTTTCTAGTTAATTATCTACCTGATTAGCTTAATCAGGTAATATGAATTACAGAGAAAGGATTTTATAGAATAGCATGTCATATCACTTAATCCGGCATAGCCAAAGACACGACAGTGCTTAGGGTCGTTGTCCTGTTGGAAGGTGAACCTTCGCCCCAGTCTGAGGTCCTAAACGCTCTGGCGCAGGTTTTCATCAAGGATCTCTCTGTACTTTTCTCTCTAACGGGACTATTCTCTCAGTCCCTGCTGCTGAAAAACATCCCCACAGCATGATGCTGCCACCACCATGCTTCACCATAGGGATGGTGCCAGGTTTCCTCCAGACGTGACGCTTGGCATTCAGGCCAAAGAGTTCAATCTTGGTTTCATCAGACCAGAGAATCTTGTTTCTCATGGTCTGAGAATCCTTTAGGTGCCTTTTGGCAAACTCCAAGCGGGCTGTCATGTGCCTTTTACTGAGGAGTGGCTTCCGTCTGGCCACTCTACCATAAAGGCCTGATTGGTGGAGTGATGCAGAGATGGTTGTCGTTCTGGAAGGTCCTCCCATATCCACAGAGGAACTCTGTCAGAGTGACCATCGGGTTCTTGGTCACCTCCCTGACCAAGGCCCTTCTCACCCGATTGCTCAGTTTGGCCGGGCGGCCAGCTCTAGGAAGAGTCTTGGTGGTTCCAAACTTCTTCTATTTAAGAGCGATGGAGGCCACTGTGTTCTTGGTGACATTTAAGAAGGTACCCTTCCCCAGATCTGTGCCTCAACACAATCCTGTCTCGGAGCTCTACGGACAATTCCTTCGACCTCATGGCTTGGTTTTTGCTCTGACATGCACTGTCAACTGTGGGACCTTTATATAGACAGGTGTGTGCCTTTCCAAATCATGTCCAATCAATTGAATTTACCACAGGTGGACTCCAATCAAGTTGTAGAAACATCAAGGATGATCAATGGAAACAGGATGGACCTGAGCTCAATTTCGAGTCTTAGTTACCTTGGCATAGCTGGCATAACATTTAGTTACCTTGGCATAGCTGGCATAATATACAGTTACCTTGGCATAGCTGGCATAATATACAGTTACCTTGGCATAGCTGGCATAACATTTAGTTACCTTGGCATAGCTGGCATAATATACAGTTACCTTGGCATAGCTGGCATAATATACAGTTACCTTGGCATAGCTGGCATAACATATAGCATAATATATAGTTACCTTGGCATAGCTGGCATAACATTTAGTTACCTTGGCATAGCTGGCATAACATTTAGTTACCTTGGCATAGCTGGCATTATATTTAGCATAACATTTAGTTACCTTGGCATAGCTGGCATAACATTTAGTTACCTTGGCATAGCTGGCATAACATATAGCATAATATATAGTTACCTTGGCATAGCTGGCATAATATATAGCATAATATATAGTTACCTTGGCATAGCTGGCATAATATTTAGTTACCTTGGCATAGCTGGCATAATATATCGTTACCTTGGCATAGCTGGCATAATATATAGTTACCTTGGCATAGCTGGCATAATATATAGCATAATATATAGTTACCTTGGCATAGCTGGCATAATATTTAGTTACCTTGGCATAGCTGGCATAATATATAGTTACCTTGGCATAGCTGGCATAATATATAGTTACCTTGGCATAGCTGGCATAATATTTCGTTACCTTGGCATAGCTGGCATAATATTTCGTTACCTTGGCATAGCTGGCATAATATATAGTTACCTTGGCATAGCTGGCATAATATATAGTTACCTTGGCATAGCTGGCATAATATATAGTTACCTTGGCATAGCTGGCATAATATTTCGTTACCTTGGCATAGCTGGCATTGTATTTAGTTACCTTGGCATAGCTGGCATAATATATAGTTACCTTGGCATAGCTGGCATAATATACAGTTACCTTGGCATAGCTGGCATAATATATAGCATAATATATAGTTACCTTGGCATAGCTGGTATAATATATAGTTACCTTGGCATAGCTGGCATAATATACAGTTACCTTGGCATAGCTGGCATAATATATAGCATAATATATAGTTACCTTGGCATAGCTGGCATAATATATAGTTACCTTGGAATAGCTGGCATAATATATAGTTACCTTGGCATAGCTGGCATAATATACAGTTACCTTGGCATAGCTGGCATAATATATAGCATAATATATAGTTACCTTGGCATAGCTGGTATAATATATAGTTACCTTGGCATAGCTGGCATAATATACAGTTACCTTGGCATAGCTGGCATAATATATAGCATAATATATAGTTACCTTGGCATAGCTGGCATAATATATAGTTACCTTGGCATAGCTGGCATAATATATAGTTACCTTGGCATAGCTGGCATAATATATAGTTACCTTGGCATAGCTGGCATTATATACAGTTACCTTGGCATAGCTGGCATAATATACAGTTACCTTGGCATAGCTGGCATAATATATAGTTACCTTGGCATAGCTGGCATAATATATAGTTACCTTGGCATAGCTGGCATAGTGTCTGTGTCCTTGGAAATGTTTGTGTTTCTTACAACGTCATGCTAATCACATTAGCACATCAGAATGAATATTAATGAGTGTCAGAATGAATGAATATTAATGAGTGTCAGACAGAGTTCATGTATATTAATTAGTCTTTATTTATTTAAATTACCTCAGGACAATAGAATCATCATTTGTAAACCAAAAGCAGGTCCAGGTATTTTGGTTGCATTATGGCGAGAGAGCGTGAACTCGTCTAGACCTCGACTAGACACCACATCATATACAACCTAGCAATGCTTCAGCAGAGCTCTCTGTTCTGGGAAGGACGTGTCCCCATTCTAGCCGTTCACACAAACAAGAGACTTGAACATCTTGGCAAATAGCTTTTATCTCTGCCTGTCAGAGCTTTTATACCTTCTATAACATCACACTACAAAACCAGGGGGGGGGGGGAAAGGTCTTTCTTTGATCCAATAATAAAATATAAATAAATAAACAAATCCAACATGTTTAACATATAGTGCTGTGTGTCGTTACAGCATCACCTCGGCAGATTCACGGTAGTTTTCCTTTTCTGCTACGACCACATCTATGTCCCCAATGGTGCCCTATCTAGTGCACTACTTTAGACCAGATCTATGTCCCCAATGGTGCCCTATCTAGTGCACTACTTTAGACCAGATCTATGTCCCCAATGGTGCCCTATCTAGTGCACTACTTTAGACCAGATCTATGTCCCCAATGGTGCCCTATCTAGTGCACCACTTTAGGCCAGATCTATGTCCCCCAATGGTGCCCTATATAGTGCACTACTTTAGACCAGATCTATGTCCCCAATGGTGCCCTATCTAGTACACTACTTTAGGCCAGATCTATGTCTCCAATGGTGCCCTATCTAGTGCACTACTTTAGACCAGAGCCCTATGGAACCCTATTCCCTATATAGTGCACTACTTTAGACCAGGGCCCTATGGGAACCTATTCCCTATATAGTGCACTACTTTAGGGAACGGAGTGCCATTTGGGATGTTGACATAGTTCTGCTCCTTTCCAGATACAAACGGCGTCATAACCAATACAAGTCAAATAAGAGTAATTCCTTATTTTGAAGGTTAATATGCGTTTTGTTTTTTGGCTGAATGCACAGCCTAAACCATTTCACTTCTTCCGTCTCGGGTTCACATCCATATACCATTAAACGCTTCCTCAATTCTCACATGTAGAAGCTAAAACATTTGAGACAAGGAAATGTAAATAAAACTGTGCAATAATACATACTGTCTAAAGGTGTCTATAGCTGTAACTAAATACAGGCTGTCTATAGCTGTAACTAAATACAGGCTGTCTATAGCTGTAACTAAATACAGGCTGTCTATAGCTGTAACTAAATACAGGCTGTCTATAGCTGTAACTAAATACAGGCTGTCTATAGCTGTAACTAATAACATATTTGACATGATTAACATTAACGAATCCGAGTGTTGCGATAGTGAACAACTCATGATAAAAATCAGGCCAGTCAGGTGGATTACGACTGTAAATAATATGAACTATTACTCTGAAGGTCGTCCCCCCTTCCCAGCGTTAGTAATGATATGCATCTCAGACAGTTCTGTTTCTGTACGTCTCCTCTAGGGGACGGAGGACGGAGGGCTGAAACAGACAGACCGGCGAGACACTCGAGACACCGCTTCACTCTCCGTCACAGAGGCCTTATACAGCGGAGCGTTTTGGCATGATAGACGGAGTACCTGCTGCCTAGCGCTGCTCTGGAACCTTCCAACAGACAGACTCGTTCTGGGTCGTATTCACCAGGGCAACAAACGGAAGCAAACAGGACGAATAAAAAAAAAGAGGGGGACTGGTAGGTATTATACACGAACACCCTTGTTTTCTGTTGCACAACGTTTGATATCATTTCCCCTAATGAATAACACCCAGGTCTGTCACCTCCAAACAAAACGGACAGTCGGACTAGTTCTGGTGTGGCGCTGCCAACACATTAGCTCTGGTTGCTGTTCTTGGAGGTCTTGGTGGAGGAGCTCTGTGGAGGTTTCTGGTCGTCTCCGGTCAGTAGGGCCTTTATCTCAGACGGGATCTTCCCCTGATCCATGGCTGTACACCACTGCTTGTACTGAAGGAGAAACCAAATAGAGAGTTAGATGACAGAGTTGGCTGCAAACAAACAAACATTTAAAAAAGCTGTGGTCTGGAAACACCTATTTAGCGACACAGCACAGCGGTGTGTTTAGAATATTAGCTATATTAGTGACTGTCAGTGTTTCCGGAAGTTTCTACGGGATGGACTAGGCCTCTATTTAAGAGGCAGGTAAAATAAAATAATTCTAAAATTTGTGAAAATGGTGGATTTTTTTCTTTTCTTCTCCCAACACCAAATGAGTGGTGGTTTTAGATAATTGACGGGAACAGCCCGGTGCATTTAGGAAGAACGGGAGATGTAGTTACCATCTCCAGCTCTTCCCTCAGGGCGCAGATGGCCCTCTCCTTGCTGGACACGAGTTCTTCCAGATACTGATACCGGAGTTTCTTCCTGGCTCGGCACTCCCGTGCGCTCTGACGACTCCTCTCCAACTTCGCTTTCAGATCAATTTTAGCGGGTTTACGGCCTCGTTTACCGGGCTTCTTCACTTTACCTCCCACCATCTATCGAGATAACAGCAGAAAGACAATAAATACACAGCGGCCTTTTTGTTATTCGGAGACTGTAGTCTTAGTGCACCAATTAGCTACAGTAACCTAACCTCTTGTTGGAGAAGCAAAACACAATACACCAGAAAAGCATGAACATTCATGGCTAATTTAAGCCTAAAAACATGTTTATTAACAATCGTCTAGCTAAACTACATGCAGAGAACCACATACCTTGCTGTCATCCATTTTGGTCAACACAAAGCTATCTATCGAGGGCTGCTAGTGACGCAAACTCCACCGTTTTCAAGATGGATGACGATCAAATGAAGACAAGTTGTGGATTATATATATTTATAAAAATATATATTATCTCACAAATCAACACATTTTCTTAAAAATAGGAAAACATTCCTGTAGCTTCGTGTTCGACAGCGTTTCTGTTGCACTTTTTTCCTGCTCCAATGTTTTTTAGCGACAGTGACGCTTCCTGTTGTGGTAACTTCAGACCGAGCCCCACCCCCCTTCGCTAGGGATTCTGGGACTTGGTGTTTTTTTGCGTGACTCAATCAAAATGACGTTTGTCTGTATACCAGGGGTATAAAAACTACAACTACCATCAACCATTACGAAAATATGGGTGGAGGAAACAAATAATATTCTATCAAATGGGGGCTGTGAGAGGATCTCTTCGTAATAAAGCTATAAACGCTCATTCTAACGTTTTCACGTTGCAGTATAAAGGACAGTATCAGTCTGGAGCAAGTTATTATAGTGTGTATAATTATGGTAAGATATTCTCAATTATATACACTACCGGTTAAAAGTTTTAGAACACCCACTCATTCAAGAGTTTGTCTTTATTTTTTTTATTTTTTTTTTAACTATTTTTTGTATTGTAGAATAATAGTGAAGACATCAAAGCTATGAAATAACACATATGGAGTCATATAGTAACCAGAAAAGTGTTAACCTGTTGGTGACCCCTTCCCATTCTCATCCCGTTAACGGATTGATTTTGACAACAGCCAGTGGAAAATCAGAGCGCCAAATATAAAACAGCTAAAATCTCATAATTCCATTTTCTCAAACAATCAACTATTTTACACCATTTTAAAGATAAACTTGTCGTTAATCTAACCGCATTGTCCGATTTCAAAAAGGCTTTACGGCGAAAGCATAAAATTTGATTATGTTAGGACATAAACTTCACAAGAAACACCACACAGCCATTTCCCAAGCAACTAGATGCATCACAAAAACCCAAAACACAGCTAAATTAAGCACTAACCTTTGACGATCTTCATCAGATGACACTCCTAGGACATTATGTTACACAATACATGTATGTTTTGCTCGATAAAGTTCATATTTATATCCAAAAACCGCCATCTTGGAGTCCATAAAACTAAGAAATTACATTATAAATATTCACTTACCTTTGATTATCTTCATCTGAAGGAATCTCAGCTCCACAATAAATGTTCGATAAAGTTCATATTTATTTCCAAATAATCTATTTTGTTCGCGCGTTAGGTTCACTATCCAAATCCACTACGCGCGTGCTTACTTAGTCCAGACAAAAAGTAAAAAAAAGTTATACTACAGTTTGTAGAAACATGTCAAACGATGTATAGAATCAATCTTTAGGTTGTTTTTATCATATACCTTGAATAAAATCCCAACCGGACCTATCCGTTCTCTTTAGGAGGGAATATGAACTCAGCTCGCTCCCAAGTCATTGGACACCAACCGGACCTATCCGTTCTCTTTAGGAGTGAATATGAACTCAGCTCGCTCCCAAGTCATTGGACACCAACCGGACCTATCCGTTCTCTTTAGGAGTGAATATGAACTCAGCTCGCTCCCAAGTCCTTGGACACCAACCGGACCTATCCGTTCTCTTCAGGAGGGAATATGAACTCAGCTCGCTCCCAAGTCATTGCGCGTGTCTTGAGCCCATGCCTTATAATGGGACAACAGTTTACCACAGCTGGTATTCCCATCAAATTCACCATAGAATCTTCAAACACCGTTCTAAAGACTGCTGACATCTAGTGGAAGCTTTAGGATGTGCAAAATGAACCCTAAGTCACTGTATACAATCAAGGCAATCACTTGAATGGACTACAAGCACCAGACTTCCCACTTCCTGCTTGACTTTTTCTCAGGTTTTTGCCTGCCATATGAGTTCTGTTATACTCACAGACAACATTCAAACAGTTTTAGAAACTTCAGAGTGTTTTCTATCCAAATCTACTAATAATATGCATATTTTAGTTTCTGGGACAGAGTAGTAACCTGTATAAATTGGGTACGTTTTTCATCTGGCCGTGAAAATACTGCCACCTAGCCCTATTAAAGAGCAGCGATGCGTTAACCTCTCTAGGGTAGGGGGCAGTATTTGCACGGCCGGATAAAAAACGTACCCGATTTAATCTGGTTATTACTACTGCCTAGAAACTAGAATATGCATATAATTGTTTGATTTGGATAGAAAACACCCTAAAGTTTCTAAAACTGTTTGAATGGTGTCTGTGAGTATAACAGAACTCATATGGCAGGCCAAAACCTGAGAAGATTCCTTACAGGAAGTGCCCTCTCTGACCATTTCTTGGCCTTCTACACTCTCTTTATTGAAAACTGAGGATCTCTGCTGTAACGTGACACTTCCTACGGCTCCCATAGGCTCTCAGAGGGCGGCAGAAAGTTGAATGATGACTTTGCAGCCCATGGCTAAAAAACAGTAGCCTAAGTGGTCTATCAGAAAACAATGAGACTGGGGGCGTGTGCACGAGACAACACCATGTTTTTATTTTTTCGTCTTTGAATGAAAACAACGACTCCCGGTCGGAATATTATCGCTTTTTTTACGAGAAAAATTGCATAAAAATTGATTTTAAACAGCGGTTGACATGCTTCGAAGTACGGTAATGGAATATTTAGAATTTTTTTGTCACGAAACGCGTTGGGCGCGTAACCCTTCGTCACCCTTCGGATAGTGTCTTGAGCGCACGAACAAAACAGAGGATATTTGAACATAACTATGGATTATTTTGAACCAAACCAACATTTGTTATTGAAGTAGAAGTCCTGGGAGTGCATTCTGATGAAGAACAGCAAAGGTAATCCAATTTTAGCTATGTTGCCAAGCAAGCTACCGAGGTGGCCGACTTCTTCTTCGTTAGGATTTGGTTGGCGGAGCTCATCCGGGTTTAAGGTGCATATACCGCCACCTGCTGTACTGGTGTGTGAGGCCATTCACAACCTACCTACATTAAATTCTTGTGTACATAAAATGTATTAAGCATGTCTGTAAAACCACAATGAGGACATCGACCTACCAAGCAAGTTTTCATAAATCATTGGGTACAACGCAAAAATATTTTAGATTCTTCAAATAGCTACACTCTGCCTTGATGGCAGCTTTGCACACTCTTGGCATTCTCTCAACCAGCTTCATGAGGTAGTCACCTGGAATGCATTTCAATTAACAGGTGTGCCTTGTTAAAAGTTAATTTGTGGAATTTCTTTCCTTCTTAATGCGTTTTAGCCAATCAGTTGTGTTGTGACAAGGTAGGGGTGGTATACAGAAGATAGCCCTATTTGGTAAAAGACCAAGTCCATATTAAGTCAAGAACAGCTCAAATAAGCAAAGAGAAACGACAGTCCATCATTACTTTAAGACATGAAGGTCAATCAAAAAGGAAAATGTCAAGAACTTTGAAAGTTTCTTCAAGTGCAGTCGCAAAAACCATCAAGCGCTGTGATGAAACTGGCTCTCATGAGAACCGCCACAGGAAAGGAAGACCCAGAGTTCCCTCTGCAGCAGAGGATAAGTTCATTAGAGTTAACTGCACCTCAGATTGCAGCCCAAATAAATGCTTCACAGAGTTCAAGTAACAGACACATCTCAACATCAGCTGTTCAGAGGAGACTGCGTGAATCAGGCCTTCATGGTCGAATTGCTGTGAAGAAACCACTACTAAAGGACACCAATAAGAAGAGACTTGCTTGGGCCAATAAACATGAGTAATGGACATTAGACCGATTGAAATTTGTCCTTTGGTCTGGAGTCCAAATTGGAGATTTTTCGTTCCAGTCGCTGTGTCTTTGTGAGTCGCGTTGTGAATGAACGGATGATCTCCGCAAGTGTGGTTCCCACCGTGAAGCATGGAGGAGGAGGTGTTATGGTGTGGGGGTTCTTTGCTGGTGACAATTTCTGTGATTTACTTAAAATTCAAGGCAAACGTAACCAGCATGGCTACCACAGCATTCTGCAGCGATATGCCATCCCATCTGGTTTGCGTTTAATGGGACTATCACTTGTTTTTCAACAGGACAATGACCCAACACACCTCCAGGCTGTGTAAGAGCTATTTGACCAAGAAGGAGAGTGATGGAGTGCTGCATCAGATGACCTGGCCTCCACAATCACCCGACCTCAACCCAATTGAGATTGTGGAACAAGCTCCCTCACGACGCCAGGACAGCGGAGTCAATCACCACCTTCCGGAGACACCTGAAACCCCACCTCTTTAAGGAATACCTAGGATAGGATAAAGTAATCCTTCTAACCCCCCCCCCCTAAAAGATTTAGATGCACTATTGTAAAGTGGTTGTTCCACTGGATATCATAAGGTGAATGCACCAATTTGTAAGTCTCAATGGATAATAGCGTCTGCTAAATGACTTAAATGTAAATGTAAATGTTTGGGATGAGTCGGAACACAGAGTGAGGGATAAGCAGCCAACAAGTGCTCAGTATATGTGGGAACTCCTTCAAGACTGTTGGAAAAGCATTCCAGGTGAAGCTGGTTGAGAGAATGCCAAGAGTGTGCAAAGCTGTCATCAAGGCAAAGGGTGGCTATTTGAAGAATCTCAAATATAAAATATATTTTGATTTGTTTAACACTTTTTTTGGTTACTACATGATTCCATATGTATTATTTCATAGTTTTGATGTCTTCACTATTATTCTACAATGTAGAAAATCATGTAAATAAAGATAAACCTTCAAATGAGTCGGTGTTTAAAACTTTGAATAATCATTATTATTATATTATTATGAATCGCACAATTAGATTGCTTGAAATACATCTCTAAGCTCAAAACTAGTTCACATTGACCGCAGTTAGCCTTAGGGCCACAACCAGGGTTTGAGTTTTAGTGAGGTTGGGTTCTGGGTTAGTAGTGAGCCTGGGGCAGGGCAGCAGGGCTAGGGTTCTGGGTTAGTAGTGAGTCTGGGACAGGGCAGCAGGACTAGGGTTCTGGGCTAATAGTGAGCCTGGGGCAGGGCAGCAGGGCTAGGGTTCTGGGTTAATATTGAGTCTAGGAAAGGGCAGCAGGGCTAGGGTTCTGGGTTAATAGTGAGTCTAGGACAAGGCAGCAGGGCTAGGGTTCTGGGTTAATAGTGAGTCTGGGGCAGGGCAGCAGGGCAGCAGGGCTAGGGTTCTGGGTTAATAGTGAGTCTAGGACAGAGCAGCAGGGCAGCAGGGCAGCAGGGCTAGGGTTCTGGGTTAGTAGTGAGTCTGGGGCAGGGCAGCAGGGCTAGGGTTATGGGTTAATAGTGAGTCTAGAGCAGGGCAGCAGGGCTAGGGTTCTGGGTTAATAGTGAGTCTGGGACAGGGCAGCAGGGCTAGGGTTCTGGGTTAATAGTGAGTTTGGGGCAGGGCAGCAGGGCTAGGGTTCTGGGTTAATAGTGAGTCTGGGACAAGGCAGCAGGGCTAGGGTTCTGGGTTAATAGTGAGTTTGGGGCAGGGCAGCAGGGCTAGGGTTCTGGGTTAATAGTGAGTCTAGGGCAGAGCAGCAGTGCTAGGGTTCTGGGTTAATAGTGAGTCTAGGGCAGAGCAGCAGGGCTAGGGTTCTGGGTTAATAGTGAGTCTAGGGCAGGGCAGCAGGGCTAGGGTTCTGGGTTAATAGTGAGTCTAGGGCAGAGCAGCAGTGCTAGGGTTCTGGGTTAATAGTGAGTCTAGGGCAGAGCAGCAGGGCTAGGGTTCTGGGTTAATAGTGAGTCTAGGGCAGAGCAGCAGGGCTAGGGTTCTGGGTTAATAGTGAGTCTAGGACAGGGCAGCAGGGCTAGGGTTCTGGGTTAATAGTGAGTCTGGGACAGGGCAGCAGGTCTAGGGTTCTGGGTTAATAGTGAGTCTGGGACAGGGCAGCAGGGCAGCAGGGCTAGGGTTCTGGGTTAGTAGTGAGTCTGGGGCAGGGCAGCAGGGCTAGGGTTTTGGGTTAATAGTGAGTCTTGGACAGGGCAGCAGGGCTAGGGTTCTGGGTTAATAGTGAGTCTTGGACAGGGCAGCAGGGCTAGGGTTCTGGGTTAATAGTGAGTCTTGGACAGGGCAGCAGGGCAGCAGGGCTAGGGTTCTGGGTTAATAGTGAGTCTAGGGCAGGGCAGCAGGGCTAGGGTTCTGGGTTATTAGTGAGTCCAGGTCAGGGCAGCAGGGCTAACGTTCTGGGTTAATAGTGAGTCTGGGGCAGGGCAGCAGGGCAGCAGGGCAGCAGGGCAGCAGGGCAGCAGGGCTAGGGTTCTGGGTTAATAGTGAGTCTGGGACAGGGCAGCAGGGCTAGGGTTCTGGGTTAATAGTGAGTCTGGGACAGGGCAGCAGGGCAGCAGGGCTAGGGTTCTGGGTTAATACCGAATCTGGGACTCGGGCAGCGGCGCAGCAACCCTAGGGTTTTAGGTTAACCAGGGTGAAACATAACAGTAATTATAAATCACATGTCCTTCATTCCTTGATTTATAATAAAGAAATATAATTTTGGGGCCCAGTCAGGGTTTGGACCCGATCCCAGATTGTTTACTGATGATTAGAACTGCAGAGAGGAGGAACATAATAACGTCGTCAGAGTAATTATACGGAACACTTTAAGGTGTTGTAACCCCCTGGCCATAGAGAGGGTTTTTTTTGTTCTCTATTTTTGGTTTAGGCCAAGGTGTGACATGGGTGGGCGTTCTATGTTTCTTTTTCTATGTTGGTGTGTTTCGTTGTTTCGGCTGTGTATGGCTCTCAATCAGGAACAGCTGTAGATCGTCGTTGCTGATTGAGAGTCATACATAGGCATCCTGTTTTTCCTTTGGGGTTTTGTGGGTGAATTGTTTTTCTGTTTAGTTTGTATCCTGACAGAACTGTTGCTGGTCGTTTTGTTTATTTTGTAAGTGTTCATTCGGGTTATTAAAATCTTGTGAGATGAACACATCCTCCGCTGCACCTTGGTCTCGGTTGAACGACGACCGTTACAGGTGTTTTCTAAAATCAGAGATGTCGACGTCGTAATACGACGGGTTTTCTTCCAGTTGGCAACATGGCCGCCGTTATCGCCTAGTCACTGATGGTGAAACTCCCTCAATTTGAAAAGTGTCGTCTCTCTCTTTCTTTCCCCTTGCAATCAATTTGTGTTTTGTGCCACCTTTTTCAGCTTGAATGTAGTGTAGGGACAATGCCTTCATGTTGAAGTGCCTGGGGCCCCGGGGAGCCGAAGACTAAAGAGCCTCGCTGCCAAGTACAGTGGGCATGTACACCTGGACACGGGAAACTGCATTCCAAATGGCACCCTAATTCCCTACGTTAGTGCCCTATCGGCCCTCTTTCAACAGTAGTACGCTATATAAGGAATAGGATGCCGTTTGATGTTGTTTTGCGGCGGGCCGACCCGGGTGTTGAATACCAGGATGTAAAGACAGAACCTTAATCTCCCCTTTGTGTGTTGGAGGCAGTGTCACACATTAATTCTCCTCTGAAAGAATGAGCTTTGTTCACCCGTCGAAGCCAGAGCAGCTTCCTGTATATCTGAGCTACAGAGTAGCTTACTGTATATCTGAGCTACAGAGCAGCTTACTGTATAACTGAGCTACAGAGCAGCTTACTGTAAATCTGAGCCACAGAGAAGCTTACTGTATATCTGAGCTACAGAGCAGCTTACTGTATATCTGAGCTACAGAGCAGCTTACTGTATATCTGAGCTACAGAGCAGCTTCCTGTATATCTGAGCCACAGAGAAGCTTACTGTATATCTGAGCTACAGAGCAGCTTCCTGTATATCTGAGCCACACCACACTGTGTCCAGGTGTTTGATATGGGGTTACCACACCACACTGTGTCCAGGTGTTTGATATGGGGTTACCACACCACACTGTGTCCAGGTGTTTGATATGGGGTTACCACACCACACTGTGTCCAGGTGTTTGGGGTTACCACACCACACTGTGTCCAGGTGTTTGGGGTTACCACACCACACTGTGTCCAGGTGTTTGATATGGGGTTACCTCACCACACTGTGTCCAGGTGTATGGGGTTACCACACCACACTGTGTCCAGGTGTTTGATATGGGGTTACCACACCACACTGTGTCCAGGTGTATGGGGTTACCACACCACACTGTGTCCAGGTGTTTGATATGGGGTTACCACACCACACTGTGTCCAGGTGTTTGGGGTTACCACACCACACTGTGTCCAGGTGTTTGATATGGGGTTACCACACCACACTGTGTCCAGGTGTTTGATATGGGGTTACCTCACCACACTGTGTCCAGGTGTATGGGGTTACCACACCACACTGTGTCCAGGTGTTTGGGGTTACCACACCACACTGTGTCCAGGTGTTTGATATGGGGTTACCACACCACACTGTGTCCAGGTGTTTGGGGTTACCACACCACACTGTGTCCAGGTGTATGGGGTTACCACACCACACTGTGTCCAGGTGTATGGGGTTACCACACCACACTGTGTCCAGGTGTTTGATATGGGGTTACCTCACCACACTGTGTCCAGGTGTATGGGGTTACCTCACCACACTGTGTCCAGGTGTTTGATATGGGGTTACCACACCACACTGTGTCCAGGTGTATGGGGTTACCTCACCACACTGTGTCCAGGTGTATGGGGTTACCTCACCACACTGTGTCCAGGTGTTTGATATGGGGCTACCACACCACACTGTGTCCAGGTGTTTGGGGTTACCACACCACACTGTGTCCAGGTGTATGGGGTTACCTCACCACACTGTGTCCAGGTGTTTGGGGTTACCACACCACACTGTGTCCAGGTGTATGGGGTTACCACACCACACTGTGTCCAGGTGTTTGATATGGGGTTACCACACCACACTGTGTCCAGGTGTATGGGGTTACCACACCACACTGTGTCCAGGTGTATGGGGTTACCTCACCACACTGTGTCCAGGTGTATGGGGTTACCACACCACACTGTGTCCAGGTGTATGGGGTTACCACACCACACTGTGTCCAGGTGTATGGGGTTACCTCACCACACTATGTCCAGGTGTATGGGGTTACCTCACCACACTGTGTCCAGGTGTATGGGGTTACCACACCACACTGTGTCCAGGTGTTTGATATGGGGTTACCACACCACACTGTGTCCAGGTGTTTGGGGTTACCTCACCACACTGTGTCCAGGTGTTTGATATGGGGTTACCACACCACACTGTGTCCAGGTGTATGGGGTTACCACACCACACTGTGTCCAGGTGTTTGGGGTTACCACACCACACTGTGTCCAGGTGTTTGGGGTTACCACACCACACTGTGTCCAGGTGTTTGGGGTTACCACACCACACTGTGTCCAGGTGTTTGATATGGGGTTACCACACCACACTGTGTCCAGGTGTTTGATATGGGGTTACCACACCACACTGTGTCCAGGTGTTTGGGGTTACCACACCACACTGTGTCCAGGTGTATGGGGTTACCTCACCACACTGTGTCCAGGTGTTTGGGGTTACCACACCAAACTGTGTCCAGGTGTATAGGGTTACCTCACCACACTGTGTCCAGGTGTTTGATATGGGGTTACCACACCACACTGTGTCCAGGTGTATGGGGTTACCTCACCACACTGTGTCCAGGTGTATGGGGTTACCACACCACACTGTGTCCAGGTGTATGGGGTTACCTCACCACACTGTGTCCAGGTGTTTGGGGTTACCACACCACACTGTGTCCAGGTGTTTGATATGGGGTTACCACACCACACTGTGTCCAGGTGTTTGGGGTTACCACACCACACTGTGTCCAGGTGTATGGGGTTACCTCACCACACTGTGTCCAGGTGTTTGGGGTTACCACACCACACTGTGTCCAGGTGTATGGGGTTACCTCACCACACTGTGTCCAGGTGTTTGATATGGGGTTACCACACCACACTGTGTCCAGGTGTATGGGGTTACCACACCACACTGTGTCCAGGTGTTTGATATGGGGTTACCACACCACACTGTGTCCAGGTGTTTGATATGGGGTTACCACACCACACTGTGTCCAGGTGTTTGATATGGGGTTACCACACCACACTGTGTCCAGGTGTATGGGGTTACCACACCACACTGTGTCCAGGTGTTTGATATGGGGTTACCTCACCACACTGTGTCCAGGTGTATGGGGTTACCACACCACACTGTGTCCAGGTGTTTGGGGTTACCACACCACACTGTGTCCAGGTGTTTGGGGTTACCACACCACACTGTGTCCAGGTGTATGGGGTTACCACACCACACTGTGTCCAGGTGTATGGGGTTACCACACCACACTGTGTCCAGGTGTATGGGGTTACCACACCACACTGTGTCCAGGTGTATGGGGTTACCTAACCACACTGTGTCCAGGTGTTTGGGGTTACCACACCACACTGTGTCCAGGTGTATGGGGTTACCACACCACACTGTGTCCAGGTGTTTGGGGTTACCACACCACACTGTGTCCAGGTGTATGGGGTTACCACACCACACTGTGTCCAGGTGTATGGGGTTACCACACCACACTGTGTCCAGGTGTTTGGGGTTACCACACCACACTGTGTCCAGGTGTATGGGGTTACCACACCACACTGTGTCCAGGTGTTTGGGGTTACCACACCACACTGTGTCCAGGTGTTTGGGGTTACCTCACCACATTGTGTCCAGGTGTTTGATATGGGGTTACCACACCACACTGTGTCCAGGTGTTTGGGGTTACCACACCACACTGTGTCCAGGTGTTTGGGGTTACCACACCACACTGTGTCCAGGTGTATGGGGTTACCACACCACACTGTGTCCAGGTGTTTGGGGTTACCACACCACACTGTGTCCAGGTGTATGGGGTTACCACACCACACTGTGTCCAGGTGTATGGGGTTACCACACCACACTGTGTCCAGGTGTTTGGGGTTACCACACCACACTGTGTCCAGGTGTATGGGGTTACCACATCACACTGTGTCAAGGTGTTTGGGGTTACCACACCACACTGTGTCCAGGTGTATGGGGTTACCACACCACACTGTGTCCAGGTGTTTGGGGTTACCTCACCACACTGTGACCAGGTGTTTGGGGTTACCACACCACACTGTGTCCAGGTGTATGGGGTTACCACACCACACTGTGTCCAGGTGTATGGGGTTACCACACCACACTGTGTCCAGGTGTATGGGGTTACCACACCACACTGTGTCCAGGTGTATGGGGTTACCACACCACACTGTGTCCAGGTGTTTGGGGTTACCTCACCACACTGTGTCCAGGTGTTTGGGGTTACCACACCACACTGTGTCCAGGTGTTTGGGGTTACCTCACCACACTGTGTCCAGGTGTATGGGGTTACCACACCACACTGTGTCCAGGTGTATGGGGTTACCACACCACACTGTGTCCAGGTGTTTGGGGTTACCACACCACACTGTGTCCAGGTGTTTGGGGTTACCACACCACACTGTGTCCAGGTGTTTGGGGTTACCACACCACACTGTGTCCAGGTGTTTGATATGGGGTTACCACACCACACTGTGTCCAGGTGTTTGATATGGGGTTACCTCACCACACTGTGTCCAGGTGTATGGGGTTACCTCACCACACTGTGTCCAGGTGTTTGATATGGGGTTACCACACCACACTGTGTCCAGGTGTATGGGGTTACCACACCACACTGTGTCCAGGTGTTTGGGGTTACCACACCACACTGTGTCCAGGTGTTTGGGGTTACCACACCACACTGTGTCCAGGTGTTTGGGGTTACCACACCACACTGTGTCCAGGTGTTTGATATGGGGTTACCACACCACACTGTGTCCAGGTGTTTGATATGGGGTTACCACACCACACTGTGTCCAGGTGTTTGGGGTTACCACACCACACTGTGTCCAGGTGTATGGGGTTACCTCACCACACTGTGTCCAGGTGTTTGGGGTTACCACACCACACTGTGTCCAGGTGTATGGGGTTACCTCACCACACTGTGTCCAGGTGTTTGATATGGGGTTACCACACCACACTGTGTCCAGGTGTATGGGGTTACCTCACCACACTGTGTCCAGGTGTATGGGGTTACCACACCACACTGTGTCCAGGTGTATGGGGTTACCTCACCACACTGTGTCCAGGTGTTTGGGGTTACCACACCACACTGTGTCCAGGTGTTTGATATGGGGTTACCACACCACACTGTGTCCAGGTGTTTGGGGTTACCACACCACACTGTGTCCAGGTGTATGGGGTTACCTCACCACACTGTGTCCAGGTGTTTGGGGTTACCACACCACACTGTGTCCAGGTGTATGGGGTTACCTCACCACACTGTGTCCAGGTGTTTGATATGAGGTTACCACACCACACTGTGTCCAGGTGTATGGGGTTACCACACCACACTGTGTCCAGGTGTTTGATATGGGGTTACCACACCACACTGTGTCCAGGTGTTTGATATGGGGTTACCACACCACACTGTGTCCAGGTGTATGGGGTTACCTCACCACACTGTGTCCAGGTGTTTGGGGTTACCACACCACACTGTGTCCAGGTGTATGGGGTTACCTCACCACACTGTGTCCAGGTGTTTGATATGGGGTTACCACACCACACTGTGTCCAGGTGTTTGGGGTTACCACACCACACTGTGTCCAGGTGTTTGGGGTTACCACACCACACTGTGTCCAGTTGTTTGGGGTTACCACACCACACTGTGTCCAGGTGTTTGGGGTTACCACACCACACTGTGTCCAGGTGTTTGGGGTTACCACACCACACTGTGTCCAGGTGTTTGGGGTTACCACACCACACTGTGTCCAGGTGTTTGGGGTTACCTCACCACACTGTGTCCAGGTGTTTGATATGGGGTTACCACACCACACTGTGTCCAGGTGTTTGATATGGGGTTACCACACCACACTGTGTCAAGGTGTTTGGGGTTACCTCACCACACTGTGACCAGGTGTTTGGGGTTACCACACCACACTGTGTCCAGGTGTATGGGGTTACCACACCACACTGTGTCCAGGTGTATGGGGTTACCACACCACACTGTGTCCAGGTGTATGGGGTTACCACACCACACTGTGTCCAGGTGTATGGGGTTACCACACCACACTGTGTCCAGGTGTTTGGGGTTACCTCACCACACTGTGTCCAGGTGTTTGGGGTTACCTCACCACACTGTGACCAGGTGTTTGGGGTTACCACACCACACTGTGTCCAGGTGTTTGGGGTTACCTCACCACACTGTGTCCAGGTGTATGGGGTTACCACACCACACTGTGTCCAGGTGTATGGGGTTACCACACCACACTGTGTCCAGGTGTTTGGGGTTACCACACCACACTGTGTCCAGGTGTTTGGGGTTACCACACCACACTGTGTCCAGGTGTTTGGGGTTTCCACACCACACTGTGTCCAGGTGTTTGATATGGGGTTACCACACCACACTGTGTCCAGGTGTTTGATATGGGGTTACCACACCACACTGTGTCCAGGTGTATGGGGTTACCTCACCACACTGTGTCCAGGTGTTTGATATGGGGTTACCACACCACACTGTGTCCAGATGTATGGGGTTACCACACCACACTGTGTCCAGGTGTTTGGGGTTACCACACCACACTGTGTCCAGGTGTTTGGGGTTACCACACCACACTGTGTCCAGGTGTTTGGGTTTACCACACCACACTGTGTCCAGGTGTTTGGGGTTACCTCACCACACTGTGTCCAGGTGTTTGATATGGGGTTACCACACCACACTGTGTCCAGGTGTTTGATATGGGGTTACCACACCACACTGTGTCCAGGTGTTTGGGGTTACCTCACCACACTGTGACCAGGTGTTTGGGGTTACCACACCACACTGTGTCCAGGTGTATGGGGTTACCACACCACACTGTGTCCAGGTGTATGGGGTTACCACACCACACTGTGTCCAGGTGTATGGGGTTACCACACCACACTGTGTCCAGGTGTATTGGGTTACCACACCACACTGTGTCCAGGTGTTTGGGGTTACCTCACCACACTGTGTCCAGGTGTTTGGGGTTACCTCACCACACTGTGACAAGGTGTTTGGGGTTACCACACCACACTGTGTCCAGGTGTTTGGGGTTACCTCACCACACTGTGTCCAGGTGTATGGGGTTACCACACCACACTGTGTCTAGGTGTATGGGGTTACCACACCACACTGTGTCCAGGTGTTTGGGGTTACCACACCACACTGTGTCCAGGTGTTTGGGGTTACCACACCACACTGTGTCCAGGTGTTTGGGGTTACCACACCACACTGTGTCCAGGTGTTTGATATGGGGTTACCACACCACACTGTGTCCAGGTGTTTGATATGGGGTTACCACACCACACTGTGTCCAGGTGTATGGCGTTACCTCACCACACTGTGTCCAGGTGTTTGATATGGGGTTACCACACCACACTGTGTCCAGGTGTATGGGGTTACCACACCACACTGTGTCCAGGTGTTTGGGGTTACCACACCACACTGTGTCCAGGTGTTTGGGGTTACCACACCACACTGTGTCCAGGTGTTTGGGGTTACCACACCACACTGTGTCCAGGTGTTTGGGGTTACCACACCACACTGTGTCCAGGTGTTTGATATGGGGTTACCACACCACACTGTGTCCAGGTGTTTGATATGGGGTTATCACACCACACTGTGTCCAGGTGTTTGGGGTTACCACACCACACTGTGTCCAGGTGTATGGGGTTACCTCACCACACTGTGTCCAGGTGTTTGGGGTCACCACACCACACTGTGTCCAGGTGTATGGGGTTACCTCACCACACTGTGTCCAGGTGTTTGATATGGGGTTACCACACCACACTGTGTCCAGGTGGATGGGGTTACCTCACCACACTGTGTCCAGGTGTATGGGGTTACCACACCACACTGTGTCCAGGTGTATGGGGTTACCTCACCACACTGTGTCCAGGTGTTTGGGGTTACCACACCACACTGTGTCCAGGTGTTTGATATGGGGTTACCACACCACACTGTGTCCAGGTGTTTGGGGTTACCACACCACACTGTGTCCAGGTGTATGGGGTTACCTCACCACACTGTGTCCAGGTGTTTGGGGTTACCACACCACACTGTGTCCAGGTGTTTGGGGTTACCTCACCACACTGTGTCCAGGTGTTTGATATGGGGTTACCACACCACACTGTGTCCAGGTGTTTGATATGGGGTTACCACACCACACTGTGTCCAGGTGTTTGATATGGGGTTACCACACCACACTGTGTCCAGGTGTATGGGGTTACCACACCACACTGTGTCCAGGTGTTTGATATGGGATTACCTCACCACACTGTGTCCAGGTGTATGGGGTTACCACACCACACTGTGTCCAGGTGTTTGGGGTTACCACACCACACTGTGTCCAGGTGTTTGGGGTTACCTCACCACACTGTGTCCAGGTGTATGGGGTTACCACACCACACTGTGTCCAGGTGTATGGGGTTACCACACCACACTGTGTCCAGGTGTATGGGGTTACCACACCACACTGTGTCCAGGTGTATGGGGTTACCTAACCACACTGTGTCCAGGTGTATGGGGTTACCACACCACACTGTGTCCAGGTGTTTGGGGTTACCACACCACACTGTGTCCAGGTGTTTGGGGTTACCACACCACACTGTGTCCAGGTGTATGGGGTTACCACACCACACTGTGTCCAGGTGTTTGGGGTTACCACACCACACTGTGTCCAGGTGTATGGGGTTACCACACCACACTGTGTCCAGGTGTATGGGGTTACCACACCACACTGTGTCCAGGTGTTTGGGGTTACCACACCACACTGTGTCCAGGTGTATGGGGTTACCACACCACACTGTGTCCAGGTGTATGGGGTTACCACACCACACTGTGTCCAGGTGTATGGGGTTACCACACCACACTGTGTCCAGGTGTATGGGGTTACCTCACCGCTCTGTGTCCAGGTGTTTGGGGTTACCACACCACACTTTGTCCAGGTGTATGGGGTTACCACACCACACTGTGTCCAGGTGTATGGGGTTACCTCACCACACTGTGTCCAGGTGTATGGGGTTACCACACCACACTGTGTCCAGGTGTTTGGGGTTACCACACCACACTGTGTCCAGGTGTTTGGGGTTACCACACCACACTGTGTCCAGGTGTTTGGGGTTACCACACCACACTGTGTCCAGGTGTTTGATATGGGGTTACCACACCACACTGTGTCCAGGTGTTTGATATGGGGTTACCACACCACACTGTGTCCAGGTGTATGGGGTTACCTCACCACACTGTGTCCAGGTGTTTGATATGGGGTTACCACACCACACTGTGTCCAGGTGTATGGGGTTACCACACCACACTGTGTCCAGGTGTTTGGGGTTACCACACCACACTGTGTCCAGGTGTTTGGGGTTACCACACCACACTGTGTCCAGGTGTTTGGGGTTACCACACCACACTGTGTCAAGGTGTTTGGGGTTACCTCACCACACTGTGTCCAGGTGTTTGATATGGGGTTACCACACCACACTGTGTCCAGGTGTTTGATATGGGGTTACCACACCACACTGTGTCCAGGTGTTTGGGGTTACCTCACCACACTGTGACCAGGTGTTTGGGGTTACCACACCACACTGTGTCCAGGTGTATGGGGTTACCACACCACACTGTGTCCAGGTGTATGGGGTTACCACACCACACTGTGTCCAGGTGTATGGGGTTACCACACCACACTGTGTCCAGGTGTATGGGGTTACCACACCACACTGTGTCCAGGTGTTTGGGGTTACCTCACCACACTGTGTCCAGGTGTTTGGGGTTACCTCACCACACTGTGACCAGGTGTTTGGGGTTACCACACCACACTGTGTCCAGGTGTTTGGGGTTACCTCACAACACTGTGTCCAGGTGTATGGGGTTACCACACCACACTGTGTCCAGGTGTATGGGGTTACCACACCACACTGTGTCCAGGTGTTTGGGGTTACCACACCACACTGTGTCCAGGTGTTTGGGGTTACCACACCACACTGTGTCCAGGTGTTTGGGGTTACCACACCACACTGTGTCCAGGTGTTTGATATGGGGTTACCACACCACACTGTGTCCAGGTGTTTGATATGGGGTTACCACACCACACTGTGTCCAGGTGTATGGGGTTACCTCACCACACTGTGTCCAGGTGTTTGATATGGGGTTACCACACCACACTGTGTCCAGGTGTATGGGGTTACCACACCACACTGTGTCCAGGTGTTTGGGGTTACCACACCACACTGTGTCCAGGTGTTTGGGGTTACCACACCACACTGTGTCCAGGTGTTTGGGGTTACCACACCACACTGTGTCCAGGTGTTTGGGGTTACCACACCACACTGTGTCCAGGTGTTTGATATGGGGTTACCACACCACACTGTGTCCAGGTGTTTGATATGGGGTTACCACACCACACTGTGTCCAGGTGTTTGGGGTTACCACACCACACTGTGTCCAGGTGTATGGGGTTACCTCACCACACTGTGTCCAGGTGTTTGGGGTTACCACACCACACTGTGTCCAGGTGTATGGGGTTACCTCACCACACTGTGTCCAGGTGTTTGATATGGGGTTACCACACCACACTGTGTCCAGGTGTATGGGGTTACCTCACCACACTGTGTCCAGGTGTATGGGGTTACCACACCACACTGTGTCCAGGTGTATGGGGTTACCACACCACACTGTGTCCAGGTGTTTGGGGTTACCACACCACACTGTGTCCAGGTGTTTGGGGTTACCACACCACACTGTGTCCAGGTGTTTGGGGTTACCACACCACACTGTGTCCAGGTGTTTGATATGGGGTTGCCACACCACACTGTGTCCAGGTGTTTGATATGGGGTTACCACACCACACTGTGTCCAGGTGTATAGGGTTACCTCACCACACTGTGTCCAGGTGTTTGATATGGGGTTACCACACCACACTGTGTCCAGGTGTATGGGGTTACCACACCACACTGTGTCCAGGTGTTTGGGGTTACCACACCACACTGTGTCCAGGTGTTTGGGGTTACCACACCACACTGTGTCCAGGTGTTTGGGGTTACCACACCACACTGTGTCCAGGTGTTTGGGGTTACCACACCACACTGTGTCCAGGTGTTTGATATGGGGTTACCACACCACACTGTGTCCAGGTGTTTGATATGGGGTTACCACACCACACTGTGTCCAGGTGTTTGGGGTTACCACACCACACTGTGTCCAGGTGTATGGGGTTACCTCACCACACTGTGTCCAGGTGTTTGGGGTTACCACACCACACTGTGTCCAGGTGTATGGGGTTACCTCACCACACTGTGTCCAGGTGTTTGATATGGGGTTACCACACCACACTGTGTCCAGGTGTATGGGGTTACCTCACCACACTGTGTCCAGGTGTATGGGGTTACCACACCACACTGTGTCCAGGTGTATGGGGTTACCACACCACACTGTGTCCAGGTGTTTGGGGTTACCACACCACACTGTGTCCAGGTGTTTGGGGTTACCACACCACACTGTGTCCAGGTGTTTGGGGTTACCACACCACACTGTGTCCAGGTGTTTGATATGGGGTTACCACACCACACTGTGTCCAGGTGTTTGATATGGGGTTACCACACCACACTGTGTCCAGGTGTATGGGGTTACCTCACCACACTGTGTCCAGGTGTTTGATATGGGGTTACCACACCACACTGTGTCCAGGTGTATGGGGTTACCACACCACACTGTGTCCAGGTGTTTGGGGTTACCACACCACACTGTGTCCAGGTGTTTGGGGTTACCACACCACACTGTGTCCAGGTGTTTGGGGTTACCACACCACACTGTGTCCAGGTGTTTGGGGTTACCACACCACACTGTGTCCAGGTGTTTGATATGGGGTTACCACACCACACTGTGTCCAGGTGTTTGATATGGGGTTACCACACCACACTGTGTCCAGGTGTTTGGGGTTACCACACCACACTGTGTCCAGGTGTATGGGGTTACCTCACCACACTGTGTCCAGGTGTTTGGGGTTACCACACCACACTGTGTCCAGGTGTATGGGGTTACCTCACCACACTGTGTCCAGGTGTTTGATATGGGGTTACCACACCACACTGTGTCCAGGTGTATGGGGTTACCTCACCACACTGTGTCCAGGTGTATGGGGTTACCACACCACACTGTGTCCAGGTGTATGGGGTTACCTCACCACACTGTGTCCAGGTGTTTGGGGTTACCACACCACACTGTGTCCAGGTGTTTGATATGGGGTTACCACACCACACTGTGTCCAGGTGTTTGGGGTTACCACACCACACTGTGTCCAGGTGTATGGGGTTACCTCACCACACTGTGTCCAGGTGTTTGGGGTTACCACACCACACTGTGTCCAGGTGTATGGGGTTACCACACCACACTGTGTCCAGGTGTTTGATATGGGGTTACCACACCACACTGTGTCCAGGTGTATGGGGTTACCACACCACACTGTGTCCAGGTGTTTGATATGGGGTTACCACACCACACTGTGTCCAGGTGTTTGATATGGGGTTACCACACCACACTGTGTCCAGGTGTTTGATATGGGGTTACCACACCACACTGTGTCCAGGTGTATGGGGTTACCACACCACACTGTGTCCAGGTGTTTGATATGGGGTTACCTCACCACACTGTGTCCAGGTGTATGGGGTTACCACACCACACTGTGTCCAGGTGTTTGGGGTTACCACACCACACTGTGTCCAGGTGTTTGGGGTTACCTCACCACACTGTGTCCAGGTGTATGGGGTTACCACACCACACTGTGTCCAGGTGTATGGGGTTACCACACCACACTGTGTCCAGGTGTATGGGGTTACCACACCACACTGTGTCCAGGTGTATGGGGTTACCTAACCACACTGTGTCCAGGTGTTTGGGGTTACCACACCACACTGTGTCCAGGTGTATGGGGTTACCACACCACACTGTGTCCAGGTGTTTGGGGTTACCACACCACACTGTGTCCAGGTGTATGGGGTTACCACACCACACTGTGTCCAGGTGTATGGGGTTACCACACCACACTGTGTCCAGGTGTTTGGGGTTACCACACCACACTGTGTCCAGGTGTATGGGGTTACCACACCACACTGTGTCCAGGTGTTTGGGGTTACCACACCACACTGTGTCCAGGTGTTTGGGGTTACCTCACCACACTGTGTCCAGGTGTTTGATTTGGGGTTACCACACCACACTGTGTCCAGGTGTTTGGGGTTACCACACCACACTGTGTCCAGGTGTTTGGGGTTACCACACCACACTGTGTCCAGGTGTATGGGGTTACCACACCACACTGTGTCCAGGTGTTTGGGGTTACCACACCACACTGTGTCCAGGTGTATGGGGTTACCACACCACACTGTGTCCAGGTGTATGGGGTTACCACACCACACTGTGTCCAGGTGTTTGGGGTTACCACACCACACTGTGTCCAGGTGTATGGGGTTACCACACCACACTGTGTCCAGGTGTATGGGGTTACCACACCACACTGTGTCCAGGTGTATGGGGTTACCACACCACACTGTGTCCAGGTGTATGGGGTTACCTCACCGCACTGTGTCCAGGTGTTTGGGGTTACCACACCACACTGTGTCCAGGTGTATGGGGTTACCACACCACACTGTGTCCAGGTGTATGGGGTTACCTCACCACACTGTGTCCAGGTGTATGGGGTTACCACACCACACTGTGTCCAGGTGTTTGGGGTTACCACACCACACTGTGTCCAGGTGTTTGGGGTTACCACACCACACTGTGTCCAGGTTTTTGATATGGGGTTACCTCACCACACTGTGTCCAGGTGTTTGATATGGGGTTACCACACCACACTGTGTCCAGGTGTTTGATATGGGGTTACCACACCACACTGTGTCCAGGTGTTTGATATGGGGTTACCACACCACACTGTGTCCAGGTGTATGGGGTTACCTCACCACACTGTGTCCAGGTGTATGGGGTTACCACACCACACTGTGTCCAGGTGTATGGGGTTACCACACCACACTGTGTCCAGGTGTTTGGGGTTACCTCACCACACTGTGTCCAGGTGTTTGGGGTTACCTCACCACACTGTGTCCAGGTGTTTGGGGTTACCTTACCACACTGTGTCCAGGTGTTTGATATGGGGTTACCTCACCACACTGTGTCCAGGTGTTTGATATGGGGTTACCACACCACACTGTGTCCAGGTGTTTGATATGGGGTTACCTCACCACACTGTGTCCAGGTGTTTGGGGTTACCACACCACACTGTGTCCAGGTGTATGGGGTTACCACACCACACTGTGTCCAGGTGTATGGGGTTACCTCACCACACTGTGTCCAGGTGTATGGGGTTACCACACCACACTGTGTCCAGGTGTATGGGGTTACCACACCACACTGCATGACATCAAAACAATATACAGACTCAGAAGTAAATCAATAATTAGCCTGTGTCCCAATAAACACAGATATCCGACCGATTATGATCCTGACCCAGCCGATTGATGTTTGTTATGGAATCAGATAATATCGTTGTTTTCATGGAAGGAATGAAATAGATCTGTTATGTTAAACACCGCAGCGATTCACTTCATATGTTAGATAGCAGCCCAGCCCAACTTCCTGTTCCTGGGGAGAGAGAGATCCATAACTACTAGAGTTAAGGAACCAGTCATATGAAGGGTTAAAGGTCATATCTAGCCAGCAGGACTAACTTGGCTCCAGTCATATGAAGGGTTAAAGGGCATCTAGCCAGCAGGACTAACCAGTCATATGAAGGGTTAAAGGGCATCTAGCCAGCAGGACTAACCAGTCATATGAAGGGTTAAAGGGCATCTAGCCAGCAGGACTAACTTGGCTCCAGCCATATGAAGGGTTAAAGGGCATCTAGCCAGCAGGACTAACTTGGCTCCAGCCATATGAAGGGTTAAAGGTCATCTAGCCAGCAGGACTAACTTGGCTCCAGCCATATGAAGGGGTTAAAGGTCATCTAGCCAGCAGGACTAACTTGACTCCAGCCATATGAAGGGGTTAAAGGGCATCTAGCCAGTAGGACTAACTTGGCTCTAGTCCAACCAATCACAGTGATCTTGCAGCTCATTAGACTACAGTGGTTTATTGCCCCTCCCCCTCATACAAACGTCCTGAAAGTTATAAAGGAAGTAATAAGTTCTGGGTTTTATATGTGAGTAGATATGACACTTGCTTCCTAACTCGATAATAAAGTTGTTAAGTCTATAAAGTCAGCGGTGAGATGGATGGTTTTATAGATGGTTTTGTGCCTTTAAGGCCGCCTGTTCATTCGGAGTTGGTTTCAAATGACGCCGACCTTTTTTTTATTTTTATCTCAATGACCTCATCCTCTGTGGTTGGAAGTTAACTAAACCAGCGAATCTTTCTCCCATCTCATTTTTATTTTTTTGTTGTAGTTTTCTTCTGTTTTTACTCTCCACGAAACTGAGTTTTAACAACAACTTTAACTTGATAATAGATGTCGTTGATGATGTTGAAAGGCGCTTTCTGACAGCGACTTCTCTTAAACGGTAAGTTTCCCTGAAATGTCTAAAATGAAGAAGCGAGTGTCTCGCAACCGGGGCCTTGTACATTACGGAGTTTTCCCATGTGAGTTGGAGACCGGGAGAGCAAGAAAGTAACATAATGTACCAAACTGTACCCGGTGATTTTTTAAACATTTTTACTCGACATAAGAATTGGACATCTGGTTTAACGTTAAACCGAATCGGTCCGACTCCGCATTTGTTGTCGCTAAAGGTTGAACATGTTGGCGACTAGGAAGGTTATTAGACTAGTTGCCCATCCTAAACAAAGTGACAGTCTAGAACTAGATGGGGGGGAAATGTTTAAAATCAAGCTTCCGGTATATCTCAAAAGTGCTAAGTAATCAATTTTAAATAATTATAGCGTTATATTGGTGTTGTTAATCCATTAGGCCAAGACATGCAATGTGAGTGATCTAGCAACACAATCCTAGTAGACCTTTCATTTATAGTTATTGGACCAGAAGGAAACAGGGTCATGTAGCCGAGTCCTAGTCAGAGAGATATAGGAATGTGAAAAAAGAGATACGTCGTAATTTAGTCACAGTAATAACAATGTCATAAACTCACACACTGTTTGATAACACTGTGGTTGAGGTGACGTTATTAACCATGTAATAACGACATGTCGTGGTTATTATGGGGGGTTGGTCTACTTATCACTTGTCATTTAGAATTGTCCGTACTTCCACACCTGCCCCGTACTTCCACACCTGGTCCGTACTTCAACACCTGGCCCGTACTTCCACACCTGGCCCGTACTTCCACACCTGGTCTGTACTTCTACACCTGGTCCGTATTTCCACACCTGGCCCGTACTTCCACACCTGGCCCGTACTTCCACACCTGGTCTGTACTTCCACACCTGGTCTGTACTTCCACACCTGGTCTGTACTTCCACACCTGGTCCGTACTTCCACACCTGGTCTGTACTTCCACACCTGGTCCGTACTTCCACACCTGGTCCGTACTTCCACACCTGGTCCGTACTTCTACACCTGGCCCGTACTTCCACACCTGGTCTGTACTTCCACACCTGGTCTGTACTTCCACACCTGGTCTGTACTTCCACACCTGGTCCGTACTTCTACACCTGGTCTGTACTTCCACACCTGGTCTGTACTTCCACACCTGGCCCGTACTTCTACACCTGGCCCGTACTTCTACACCTGGCCAGTACTTCCACACCTGGTCTGTACTTCGACACCTGGCCCAGGTACTTCCACACCTGGCCAGTACTTCTACACCTGGCCCAGGTACTTCTACACCTGGCCCGTACACAGTGATGTACTCTATTGCTCCAACAGCGGACCAAGCTTTAATGCAGTTGGAGTCTGATTTTAGGATACTACAGGGGTCTCTTTTACAGCTTAAACTTGTTTTAAACGCTAAGAAAACAAATGTCATGTTTTTTTCTAGGTCTAAACTCTCAGTTAGAAACACTTTTGTAATCACTAGCTTGGATGGTACTCAAATCAAACAGGTCTCTGCATATAAATATTTAGGGGTATGGTTAGATGATAGGCTTTCTTTTAAAAAACATGTTACTGAATTGTGAAAAAGCTCAAACTCAAGATAGGCTTCCTGTACAGAAACAGGGCTTGTCTGTCCTCCGTAAACAGAAAACAAATTGTGCAGGCTACTTTTATGTCCGTTTTAGATTATGGTGATATTATCTATATGCATGCATCGGCAAACACATTAAAACCACTGATGCTATTTACCATTGTGCACTCAGGTTTATCACGGGTGATATTTACAAAACTCATCACTGTATCCTTTATCAACATGTGGGTTGGGCCTCTCTATCTGTGAGGCAAGAGCAACATGCTCTCTTGTTTATTTATAAAGCGCTTCTTTTAAAACTACCTCCATATATATCATCATTAATTTCCACTAGATATACAAATTTTTAAACCAGATCACAGATGTGGATTACATTAGAGACTCCTGCGGTCTCCACAGAGTTGGGTAGGACTGCCTTTAGTTCCTTTGCGCCTTATTTATGGAACAAACTGCAGATCCAACTTAAGTTAGACACTCTGGTGTCCCTTGCCCATTTTAAAAATGTTATGGAGGATCAATATGATGTTATCTGTGATTGTTTCTGTTGAATTGTGTCTTTGTTTTGTATGTTTGAAATGTTCTTGTCTGTATGCCTAAAACTGTATATGTCAACATGTTTACACAGGGCACAGCCGTAAAAGAGATCCAGGTCTCAGTCAGTTTTCCCTGGTAAAATAAAGATAAAAAAAAACAAAAAAAAAAATTCAACACCTGGCCCGTACTTCTACACCTGGCCTGTACTTCCACACCTGGCCCGTACTTCCACACCTGGTCTGTACTTCTACACCTGGTCCGTATTTCCACACCTGGTCCGTACTTCCACACCTGGTCCGTACTTCCACACCTGGTCTGTACTTCTACACCTGACCCGTACTTCTACACCTGGTCCGTACTTTTACACCTGGCCCGTACTTCAACACCTGGCCAGTACTTCTACACCTGACCCGTACTTCTACACCTGGCCCGTACTTCTACACCTGGCCTGTACTTCTACACCTGGCCAGTACTTCCACACCTGGCCCGTACTTCTACACCTGGCCCGTACTTCTACACCTGGCCAGTACTTCTACACCTGGCCCGTACTTCTACACCTGGCCAGTACTTCCACACCTGGCCCGTACTTCTACACCTGGCCCGTACTTCCACACCTGGTCCGTACTTCCACACCTGGCCCGTACTTCCACACCTGGCCCGTACTTCAACACCTGGCCCGTACTTCAACACCTGGCCCGTACTTCTACACCTGGTCTGTACTTCCACACCTGGTCCGTACTTCCACACCTGGTCTGTACTTCCATACCTGGCCCGTACTTCTACACCTGGCCCGTACTTCTACACCTGGCCCGTACTTCCACACCTGGCCAGTACTTCAACACCTGGCCCGTACTTCTACACCTGGCCCGTACTTCAACACCTGGCCCGTACTTCCAATCCTGGCCCGTACTTCCACACCTGGCCCGTACTTCCACACCTGGTCCGTACTTCAACACCTGGCCCGTACTTCCACACCTGGCCCGTACTTCAACACCTGGCCCGTACTTCAACACCTGGCCCGTACTTCCACACCTGGTCTGTACTTCTACACCTGGCCCGTACTTCCACACCTGGCCCGTACTTCTACACCTGGCCCGTACTTCAACACCTGGCCCGTACTTCCACACCTGGCCCGTACTTCCAATCCTGGCCCGTACTTCTACACCTGGCCCGTACATCCCGACCTGGCCCGTACTTCTACACCTGACCCGTACTTCCACGCCTGGCCCGTACTTCTACACCTGGCCCGTACTTCTATACCTGGCCCGTACTTCCACACCTGGCCCGTACTTCCACACCTGGCCCAAGGCTGGGCTGGTAAGGGGCTTGTATCCTGGGAAGTATAGCAGGTGAATGTTATCAAGAGACAGTTTAGTTTACTAAAAATATACGGTGCCTTCAGAAAGTATTCATACCCCTTGACTTATTCCACATTTTGTTGTGTTACAGCCTGAATTCAACATGGATTAAATTGATTTGTTGTCTCACCAATCTACACACAATACCAAATAATGTGAAAATATTAAAATCCCTGAGCAGTTTCCTTCCTCTCTGGCAACTGAGTTAGGAAGGAAACCTGTTTCTTTGTAGTGACTGGGTGTATTGATACACCATCCAAAGTGTAATTAATAACTTCACCATGCTCAAACGCTGATTTTTTTACCTTTTGACCCATCAACCAATAGGAGCCCTTCTTTGCGAGGCCTTGGAAAACCTCCCTGGTCTTTTGTGGTTGAATCTGTGTTTGAAATTCACTGCTCGACAGATCATTGTACGTGTGGGGGTACAGAGACGAGGTAGTCATTCAAAAATCATGTTCAACATTATTATTGCACTTATGCAACTTATTATGTGACTTGTTGAGGTTTGACAACAAAAGGGTGACATTTTCAATTACATTTTTTTTATTTTTATTTCACCTTTATTTAACCAGGTAGGCTAGTTGAGAACAAGTCCTTTATTTAACCAGGTAGGCTAGTAGAGAACAAGTCCTTTATTTAACCAGGTAGGCTAGTTGAGAACAAGTTCTCATTTACAACTGCGACCTGGTCAAGATAAAGCAAAGCAGTTCGACACATACAACAACACAGAGTTACACATGGAATAAAACAAACATACAGTCAATAATACAGTAGAAAAATAAGTCTATATACAATGTGAGCAAATGAGGTGAGATAAGGGAGGTAAAGGCAATAAATAGGCCATGGTGGCGAAGTAAATACAATATAGCAAGTAAAACACTGGAATGGTAGGATGTGCAGAAGATGAATGTGCAAGTAGAGATACTGGGGTGCAAAGGAGCAAGATAAATAAATAAATACAGTATGGGGATGAGGTAGTTGGGTGGGCTGTTTACAGATGGGCTATGTACAGGTGCAGTGATCTGTGAGCTGCTCTGACAGCTGGTGCTTAAAGCTAGTGAGGGAGATATGAGTCTCCAGCTTCAGTGATTTTTTTGCAGTTCGTTCCAGTCATTGGCAGCAGAGAACTACATTACTTATATACAAGCCATAGTCATCTCTGTTCTACATTACTATATACTAGCCATAGTCATCTCTGTTCTACATTACTATATACTAGCCATCTCTGTTCTACATTACTATATACTAGCCATCTCTGTTCTACATTACTATATACTAGTCATCTCTGTTCTACATTACTATATACTAGCCATCTCTGTTCTACATTACTATATACTAGTCATAGTCATCTCTGTTCTACATTACTATATACTAGTCATCTCTGTTCTACATTACTATATACTAGCCATAGTCATCTCTGTTCTACATTACTATATACTAGCCATAGTCATCTCTGTTCTACATTACTATATACTAGCCATAGTCATCTCTGTTCTACATTACTATATACTAGCCATCTCTGTTCTACATTACTATATACTAGCCATCTCTGTTCTACATTACTATATACTAGTCATCTCTGTTCTACATTACTATATACTAGTCATCTCTGTTCTACATTACTATATACTAGTCATCTCTGTTCTACATTACTATATACTAGCCATCTCTGTTCTACATTACTATATACTAGTCATCTCTGTTCTACATTACTATATACTAGCCATAGTCATCTCTGTTCTACATTACTATATACTAGCCATCTCTGTTCTACATTACTATATACTAGCCATCTCTGTTCTACATTACTATATACTAGTCATCTCTGTTCTACATTACTATATACTAGTCATCTCTGTTCTACATTACTATATACTAGCCATAGTCATCTCTGTTCTACATTACTATATACTAGCCATCTCTGTTCTACATTACTATATACTAGCCATCTCTGTTCTACATTACTATATACTAGTCATCTCTGTTCTACATTACTATATACTAGCCATCTCTGTTCTACATTACTATATACTAGCCATCTCTGTTCTACATTACTATATACTAGCCATCTATGTTCTACATTACTATATACTAGCCATCTCTGTTCTACATTACTATATACTAGCCATCTCTGTTCTACATTACTATATACTAGTCATCTCTGTTCTACATTACTATATACTAGCCATCTCTGTTTTACATTACTATATACTAGCCATCTCTGTTCTACATTACTAGCCATAGCCATCTCTGTTCTACATTACTATATACTAGCCATCTCTGTTCTACATTACTATATACTAGCCATCTCTGTTCTACATTACTATATACTAGCCATCTCTGTTCTACATTACTATATACTAGCCATCTCTGTTCTACATTACTATATACTAGCCATCTCTGTTCTACATTACTATATACTAGTCATAGTCATCTCTGTTCTACATTACTATATACTAGCCATCTCTGTTCTACATTACTATATACTAGCCATCTCTGTTCTACATTACTATATACTAGTCATCTCTGTTCTACATTACTATATACTAGCCATCTCTGTTCTACATTACTATATACTAGCCATCTCTGTTCTACATTACTATATACTAGTCATCTCTGTTCTACATTACTATATACTAGCCATCTCTGTTCTACATTACTATATACTAGTCATCTCTGTTCTACATTACTATATACTAG
Organism: Salmo trutta; assembly: GCF_901001165.1. Lineage (NCBI taxonomy): Eukaryota > Metazoa > Chordata > Actinopteri > Salmoniformes > Salmonidae > Salmo > Salmo trutta. Next base: position 670,577 of record NW_021823237.1, read on the forward strand.
CCATCTCTGTTCTACATTACTATATACTAGTCATAGTCATCTCTGTTCTACATTACTATATACTAGCCACCTCTGTTCTACATTACTATATACTAGTCATCTCTGTTCTACATTACTATATACTAGCCATCTCTGTTCTACATTACTATATACTAGCCATCTCTGTTCTACATTACTATATACTAGCCATCTCTGTTCTACATTACTATATACTAGCCATCTCTGTTCTACATTACTATATACTAGCCATCTCTGTTCTACATTACTATATTCTAGCCATCTCTGTTCTACATTACTATATACTAGCCATCTCTGTTCTACATTACTATATACTAGTCATAGTCATCTCTGTTCTACATTACTATATACTAGCCATCTCTGTTCTACATTACTATATACTAGCCATCTCTGTTCTACATTACTATATACTAGCCATCTCTGTTCTACATTACTATATACTAGCCATCTCTGTTCTACATTACTATATTCTAGCCATCTCTGTTCTACATTACTATATACTAGCCATCTCTGTTCTACATTACTATATACTAGTCATAGTCATCTCTGTTCTACATTACTATATACTAGCCATCTCTGTTCTACATTACTATATACTAGCCATCTCTGTTCTACATTACTATATACTAGCCATCTCTGTTCTACATTACTATATATTAGCCATAGTCATCTCTGTTCTACATTACTATATACTAGCCATCTTTGTTCTACATTACTATATACTAGCCATATCTGTTCTACATTACTATATACTAGCCATATCTGTTCTACATTACTATATACTAGCCATCTCTGTTCTACATTACTATATACTAGCCATCTCTGTTCTACATTACTATATACTAGCCATCTCTGTTCTACATTACTATATACTAGCCATCTCTGTTCTACATTACTATTTACTAGCCATCTCTGTTCTACATTACTATATACTAGTCATCTCTGTTCTACATTACTATATACTAGTCATCTCTGTTCTACATTACTATATACTAGCCATCTCTGTTCTACATTACTATATACTAGCCATAGTCATCTCTGTTCTACATTACTATATACTAGCCATCTCTGTTCTACATTACTATATACTAGCCATCTCTGTTCTACATTACTATATACTAGCTATAGTCATCTCTGTTCTACATTACTATATACTAGCCATAGCCATCTCTGTTCTACATTACTATATACTAGCCATCTCTGTTCTACATTACTATATAGTAGTCATCTTTGTTCTACATTACTATATACTAGTCATCTCTGTTCTACATTACTATATACTAGCCATCTCTGTTCTACATTACTATATAGTAGTCATCTTTGTTGTACATTACTATATACTAGTCATCTCTGTTCTACATTACTATATACTAGCCATCTCTGTTCTACATTACTATTTACTAGCCATCTCTGTTCTACATTACTATATACTAGTCATCTCTGTTCTACATTACTATATACTAGTCATCTCTGTTCTACATTACTATATACTAGCCATCTCTGTTCTACATTACTATATACTAGCCATAGTCATCTCTGTTCTACATTACTATATACTAGCCATCTCTATTCTACATTACTATATACTAGCCATCTCTGTTCTACATTACTATATACTAGCTATAGTCATCTCTGTTCTACATTACTATATACTAGCCATAGCCATCTCTGTTCTACATTACTATATACTAGCCATCTCTGTTCTACATTACTATATAGTAGTCATCTTTGTTCTACATTACTATATACTAGTCATCTCTGTTCTACATTACTATATACTAGCCATCTCTGTTCTACATTACTATATAGTAGTCATCTTTGTTGTACATTACTATATACTAGTCATCTCTGTTCTACATTACTATATACTAGCCATCTCTGTTCTACATTACTATATACTAGTCATCTCTGTTCTACATTACTATATACTAGCCATCTCTGTTCTACATTACTATATACTAGTCATCTCTGTTCTACATTACTATATACTAGCCATCTCTGTTCTACATTACTATATACTAGTCATCTCTGTTCTACATTACTATATACTAGTCATCTCTGTTCTACATTACTATATACTAGTCATCTCTGTTCTACATTACTATATACTAGCCATAGTCATCTCTGTTCTACATTACTATATACTAGCCATCTCTGTTCTACATTACTATATACTAGCCATAGTCATCTCTGTTCTACATTACTATATACTAGCCATCTCTGTTCTACATTACTATATACTAGCCATCTCTGTTCTACATTACTATATACTAGCCATCTCTGTTCTACATTACTATATACTAGCCATCTCTGTTCTACATTACTATATACTAGCCATCTCTGTTCTACATTACTAAATACTAGTCATCTTTGTTCTACATTACTATATACTAGTCATCTCTGTTCTACATTACTATATACTAGTCATCTCTGTTCTACATTACTATATACTAGCCATCTCTGTTCTACATTACTATATACTAGTCATCTCTGTTCTACATTACTATATACTAGCCATCTCTGTTCTACATTACTATATACTAGCCATCTCTGTTCTACATTACTAAATACTAGTCATCTTTGTTCTACATTACTATATACTAGTCATCTCTGTTCTACATTACTATATAGTAGTCATCTTTGTTGTACATTACTATATACTAGTCATCTCTGTTCTACATTACTATATACTAGCCATCTCTGTTCTACATTACTATATACTAGTCATCTCTGTTCTACATTACTATATACTAGCCATCTCTGTTCTACATTACTATATACTAGTCATCTCTGTTCTACATTACTATATACTAGTCATCTCTGTTCTACATTACTATATACTAGCCATCTCTGTTCTACATTACTATATACTAGTCATCTCTGTTCTACATTACTATATACTAGTCATCTCTGTTCTACATTACTATATACTAGTCATCTCAGTTCTACATTACTATATACTAGCCATAGTCATCTCTGTTCTACATTACTATATACTAGCCATCTCTGTTCTACATTACTATATACTAGCCATAGTCATCTCTGTTCTACATTACTATATACTAGCCATCTCTGTTCTACATTACTATATACTAGTCATCTCTGTTCTACATTACTATATACTAGCCATCTCTGTTCTACATTACTATATACTAGCCATCTCTGTTCTACATTACTAAATACTAGTCATCTTTGTTCTACATTACTATATACTAGTCATCTCTGTTCTACATTACTATATACTAGTCATCTCTGTTCTACATTACTATATACTAGCCATCTCTGTTCTACATTACTATATACTAGTCATCTCTGTTCTACATTACTATATACTAGCCATCTCTGTTCTACATTACTATATACTAGCCATCTCTGTTCTACATTACTAAATACTAGTCATCTTTGTTCTACATTACTATATACTAGTCATCTCTGTTCTACATTACTATATACTAGTCATCTCTGTTCTACATTACTATATACTAGCCATCTCTGTTCTACATTACTATATACTAGCCATCTCTGTTCTACATTACTATATACTAGCCATCTCTATTCTACATTACTATATACTAGTCATCTCTGTTCTACATTACTATATACTAGCCATCTCTATTCTACATTACTATATACTAGTCATAGTCATCTCTGTTCTACATTACTATATACTAGTCATCTCTGTTCTACATTACTATATACTAGTCATCTCTGTTCTACATTACTATATACTAGCCATCTCTGTTCTACATTACTAAATACTAGTCATCTTTGTTCTACATTACTATATACTAGTCATCTCTGTTCTACATTACTATATACTAGTCATCTCTGTTCTACATTACTATATACTAGCCATCTCTGTTCTACATTACTATATACTAGTCATCTCTGTTCTACATTACTATATACTAGCCATCTCTGTTCTACATTACTATATACTAGCCATCTCTGTTCTACATTACTAAATACTAGTCATCTTTGTTCTACATTACTATATACTAGTCATCTCTGTTCTACATTACTATATAGTAGTCATCTTTGTTGTACATTACTATATACTAGTCATCTCTGTTCTACATTACTATATACTAGCCATCTCTGTTCTACATTACTATATACTAGTCATCTCTGTTCTACATTACTATATACTAGCCATCTCTGTTCTACATTACTATATACTAGTCATCTCTGTTCTACATTACTATATACTAGTCATCTCTGTTCTACATTACTATATACTAGCCATCTCTGTTCTACATTACTATATACTAGTCATCTCTGTTCTACATTACTATATACTAGTCATCTCTGTTCTACATTACTATATACTAGTCATCTCAGTTCTACATTACTATATACTAGCCATAGTCATCTCTGTTCTACATTACTATATACTAGCCATCTCTGTTCTACATTACTATATACTAGCCATAGTCATCTCTGTTCTACATTACTATATACTAGCCATCTCTGTTCTACATTACTATATACTAGTCCATCTCTGTTCTACATTACTATATACTAGCCATCTCTGTTCTACATTACTATATACTAGCCATCTCTGTTCTACATTACTAAATACTAGTCATCTTTGTTCTACATTACTATATACTAGTCATCTCTGTTCTACATTACTATATACTAGTCATCTCTGTTCTACATTACTATATACTAGCCATCTCTGTTCTACATTACTATATACTAGTCATCTCTGTTCTACATTACTATATACTAGCCATCTCTGTTCTACATTACTATATACTAGCCATCTCTGTTCTACATTACTAAATACTAGTCATCTTTGTTCTACATTACTATATACTAGTCATCTCTGTTCTACATTACTATATACTAGTCATCTCTGTTCTACATTACTATATACTAGCCATCTCTGTTCTACATTACTATATACTAGCCATCTCTGTTCTACATTACTATATACTAGCCATCTCTATTCTACATTACTATATACTAGTCATCTCTGTTCTACATTACTATATACTAGCCATCTCTATTCTACATTACTATATACTAGTCATAGTCATCTCTGTTCTACATTACTATATACTAGTCATCTCTGTTCTACATTACTATATACTAGCCATCTCTGTTCTACATTACTATATACTAGTCATCTCTGTTCTACATTACTATATACTAGCCATAGTCATCTCTGTTCTACATTACTATATACTAGCCATCTCTGTTCTACATTACTATATACTAGTCATCTCTGTTCTACATTGCTATATACTAGTCATCTCTGTTCTACATTACTATATACTAGTCATCTCTGTTCTACATTACTATATACTAGTCATAGGTCTCAGGCAGACGAGTACAGACGGTAACATTAAGCTAGGTAATATACTATCTAGTATATAGTCAAACACAGCTGGATCTGAGAGGTGATGCTGGTAGGAAATCATAAACACAGCTGGGTCTGAGAGGTGATGCTGGTAGGAAATCATAAACACAGCTGGGTCTGAGAGGTGATGCTGGTAGGAAATCATAAACACAGCTGGATCTGAGAGGTGATGCTGGTGGGAAATCATAAACACAGCTGGGTCTGAGAGGTGATGCTGGTAGGAAATCATAAACACAGCTGGGTCTGAGAGGTGATGCTGGTAGGAAATCATAAACACAGCTGGGTCTGAGAGGTGATGCTGGTAGGAGATCATAAACACAGCTGGGTCTGAGAGGTGATGCTGGTAGGAAATCATAAACACAGCTGGATCTGAGAGGTGATGCTGGTAGGAGATCATAAACACAGCTGGGTCTGAGAGGTGATGCTGGTGGGAAATCATAAACACAGCTGGGTCTGAGAGGTGATGCTGGTAGAAAATCATATACACAGCTGGATCTGAGAGGTGATGCTGGTAGAAAATCATATACACAGCTGGATCTGAGAGGTGATGCTGGTAGGAAATCATAAACACAGCTGGGTCTGAGAGGTGATGCTGGTAGGAAATCATAAACACAGCTGGGTCTGAGAGGTGATGCTGGTAGGAAATCATAAACACAGCTGGTTTTGAGAGGTGATGCTGGTAGGAAATCATAAACACAGCTGGGTGTGAGAGGTGATGCTGGTAGGAAATCATAAACACAGCTGGGTCTGAGAGGTGATGCTGTTAGAACTAGAGATATCTGTCATCCCCATCGGTATCTGTTAGAACTAGAGATATCTGTCATCCCCATCAGTATCTGTCTGTTAGAACTAGAGATATCTGTCATCCCCATCAGTATCTGTCTGTTAGAGCTAGAGATATCTGTCATCCCCATCAGTATCTGTCTGTTAGAGCTAGAGATATCTGTCATCCCCATCAGTATATCTGTTAGAACTAGAGATATCTGTCATCCCCATCAGTATCTGTCTGTTAGAGCTAGAGATATCTGTCATCCCCATCAGTATCTGTCTGTTAGAACTAGAGATATCTGTCATCCCCATCAGTATCTGTCTGTTAGAGCTAGAGATATCTGTCATCCCCATCAGTATCTGTCTGTTAGAGCTAGAGATATCTGTCATCCCCATCAGTATATCTGTTAGAACTAGAGATATCTGTCATCCCCATCAGTATATCTGTTAGAACTAGAGATATCTGTCATCCCCATCAGTATCTGTTAGAACTAGAGATATCTGTCATCCCCATCAGTATCTGTTAGAACTAGAGATATCTGTCATCCCCATCAGTATATCTGTTAGAACTAGAGATATCTGTCATCCCCATCAGTATATCTGTTAGAACTAGAGATATCTGTCATCCCCATCAGTATCTGTTAGAACTAGAGATATCTGTCATCCCCATCAGTATCTGTCTGTATTGATGTAACAGTCAGACAGGTACCATCCAGGTGTAGTGATGTAACAGTCAGACAGGTACCAACCAGGTGTAGTGATGTAACAGTCAGACAGGTACCATCCAGGTGTAGTGATGTAACAGTCAGACAGGTACCAACCAGGTGTAGTGATGTAACAGTCAGACAGGTACCAACCAGGTGTATTGATGTAACAGTCAGACAGGTACCATCCAGGTGTATTGATGTAACAGTCAGACAGGTACCATCCAGGTGTATTGATGTAACAGTCAGACAGGTACCATCCAGGTGTAGTGATGTAACAGTTAGACAGGTACCATCCAGGTGTAGTGATGTAACAGTTAGACAGGTACCAACCAGGTGTAGTGATGTAACAGTCAGACAGGTACCATCCAGGTGTATTGATGTAACAGTCAGACAGGTACCATCCAGGTGTAGTGATGTAACAGTTAGACAGGTACCAACCAGGTGTATTGATGTAACAGTCAGACAGGTACCATCCAGGTGTAGTGATGTAACAGTCAGACAGGTACCAACCAGGTGTAGTGATGTAACAGTCAGACAGGTACCAACCAGGTGTATTGATGTAACAGTCAGACAGGTACCATCCAGGTGTATTGATGTAACAGTCAGACAGGTACCAACCAGGTGTAGTGATGTAACAGTCAGACAGGTACCAACCAGGTGTAGTGATGTAACAGTTAGACAGGTACCAACCAGGTGTATTGATGTAACAGTTAGACAGGTACCATCCAGGTGTAGTGATGTAACAGTTAGACAGGTACCATCCAGGTGTAGTGATGTAACAGTCAGACAGGTACCATCCAGGTGTAGTGATGTAACAGTCAGACAGGTACCAACCAGGTGTATTGATGTAACAGTCAGACAGGTACCAACCAGGTGTAGTGATGTAACAGTCAGACAGGTATCAGCCTGTCTTCCATTCGACTGTCTTTTAGACAGCAGGGTGTGTTTGTTAGTAAACAGGGCTCTGTAGTGCACTAAACAGGGCTCTGTAGGGCACTAAACAGGGCTCTGTAGTGCACTAAACAGGGCTCTGTAGTGCACTAAACAGGGCTCTGTAGTGCACTAAACAGGGCTATCTAGTGCACTAAACAGGGCTCTGTAGGGCACTAAACAAGGCTCTGTAGGGCACTAAACAGGGCTCTGTAGTGCACTAAACAGGGCTCTGTAGTGCACTAAATAGGGCTCTGTAGTGCACTAAACAGGGCTCTGTAGTGCACTAAACAGGGCTCTGTAGGGCACTAAACAGGGCTCTGTAGGGCACTAAACAGGGCTCTGTAGTGCACTAAACAGGGCTCTGTAGGGCACTAAACAGGGCTCTGTAGTGCACTAAACAGGGCTCTGTAGTGCACTAAACAGGGCTCTGTAGTGCACTAAACAGGGCTCTGTAGTGCACTAAACAGGGCTCTGTAGGGCACTAAACAGGGCTCTGTAGGGCACTAAACAGGGCTCTGTAGTGCACTAAACAGGGCTCTGTAGTGCACTAAACAGGGCTCTGTAGTGCACTAAACAGGGCTCTGTAGTTCACTAAACAGGGCTCTGTAGTGCACTAAACAGGGCTCTGTAGGGCACTAAACAGGGCTCTGTAGTGCACTAAACAGGGCTCTGTAGTGTACTAAACAGGGCTCTGTAGTGCACTAAACAGGGCTCTGTAGTGCACTAAACAGGGCTCTGTAGTGCACTAAACAGGGCTCTGTAGTGTACTAAACAGGGCTCTGTAGTGCACTAAACAGGGCTCTGTAGGGCACTAAACAGGGCTCTGTAGTGTACTAAACAGGGCTCTGTAGTGCACTAAACAGGGCTCTGTAGGGCACTAAACAGGGCTCTGTAGGGCACTAAACAGGGCTCTGTAGTGCACTAAACAGGGCTCTGTAGGGCACTAAACAGGGCTCCGTAGGGCACTAAACAGGGCTCCGTAGTGCACTAAACAGGGCTCCGTAGGGCACTAAACAGGGCTCCGTAGTGTACTAAACAGGGCTCCGTAGTGCACTAAACAGGGCTCCGTAGGGCACTAAACAGGGCTCCGTAGGGCACTAAACAGGGCTCTGTAGGGCACTAAACAGGGCTCTGTAGGGCACTAAACAGGGCTCTGTAGGGCACTAAACAGGGCTCTGTAGTGCACTAAACAGGGCTCTGTAGGGCACTAAACAGGGCTCTGTAGTGCACTAAACAGGGCTCTGTAGTGCACTAAACAGGGCTCTGTAGGGCACTAAACAGGGCTCTGTAGTGCACTAAACAGGGCTCTGTAGTGCACTAAACAGGGCTCTGTAGGGCACTAAACAGGGCTCTGTAGGGCACTAAACAGGTGGTCCAATGGTCCCTTGTTGTCTGTCTCAGCCCAGCAGGGTGACCTTCTGTCGTCTCCCAACAGCCAATAGCGTGAGCCGCCAGCCACACCTACTGAACTGAACTTTAGCCCTTCTGAAACCTGGCGTCCGTCGACCACGATATTTACCCTGCTGGCGTAAACGTTCTGAGTTAAATCACTTCCTCGTCAGTAGTCACGGACGCGGAATCATTGATGCCGATAATATGTTTATTTATTTATTTATATTTTCAGTGTGTTTATTGTTGTCGTCAGTCGCTCTGCTCAGGACTTCAGTGTTGTCCTCGTTTCTCACTGTAAAACAAACACTAACCATCAGAATGGACTTTATATAGACGACTGATTCCAGCAGAGTTACAATAGAAGAAGTTAAAACAGTGTAGTTTATAAACTGGGTCATAACACCTTGTTCTATAGGGATATTCTCTGGTCTAGACCTGCTACCTTCCTTCACCAGGAACAGAGAGGTCTAGCTATTTACAGATGGACTATGTACAGCTGCAGCGATCGGTTAGCTGCTCAGATAGCTGATGTTTAAAGTTGGTGAGGGAAATAAAAGTCTCCAACGATTTTTGCAATTCGTTCCAGTCACTGGCAGCAGAGAACATGTTATGCACACCTGTTTGCCGTGCCCTCCTTTACTCTCTCTGTCTCTCTGTCTCTCTGTCTCTCAGTCTCTCAGTCTCTCTCTCTGTCTCTCTCTCTCTGTCTCTCTCTCTGTCTCTCTCTCTGTCCTCTCTCTCTGTCTCTCTCTCTCTGTCCTCTCTCTCTGTCTCTCTCTCTCTGTCTCTCTCTCTGTCTCTCTCTCTGTCTCTCTCTCTGTCATCTCTCTCTGCTCTCCTTCTGCTCTCTCTATCCTGTCTCTCTCTCTCGGTCTCCCTCTCTCTCTCGCCTCTCGGTCCTCTCGCTCGTCTCTCTCTCTCTCTCTCTGTCCTCTCTCTCTGTCTCCCTCTCTGTCTCTCTCTCTCTCTGTCTCTCTCTCCTGTCTCTCTCCTCTTATCTCTCGGTCTCGTCTAGTCTCATCTCATACTGTCTCCTCTCTGTCTCCTCTCTCTCTTCCTCTGTCTCCTCTCTCTCTCTCTGTCTCCTCTCTCTCTCTCTGTCTTCTCTCTCTGTCCTCTCTCTCTCTCTCTCTCTCTCTCTCTCTCTCTGTCTCTCTCTCTCTGTCTCTCTCTCTGTCTCTCTCTCTCTCTCTCTCTCTCTCTCTCTCACACACAGACAGACGTATGATAGCTTCTGTTAGTGGAAGTCAATATTAGTGGAGGCCATGCAGGAACCTTAGCTGAGATTGATCAGAGATGATGTTCACTGATCAAGATGATCAACTAGTACAGTCTACATGACACCTGTTCCCAGTAAAACCATTCTCATGTTCTTGGTACTTCGGAACAGTAACCTGGTGGTGGGAACAGTAACCTGGTGGGAACAGTAACCTGGTGGGAACAGTAACCTAGTGGGAACAGTAACCTGGTGGGAACAGTACCCTGGTGGGAACAGTACCCTGGTGGTGGGAACAGTAACCTGGTGGGAACAGTACCCTGGTGGGAACAGTACCCTGGTGGGAACAGTACCCTGGTGGGAACAGTAACCTGGTGGGAACAGTACCCTGGTGGGAACAGTACCCTGGTGGTGGGAACAGTACCCTGGTGGTGGGAACAGTAACCTGGTGGGAACAGTACCCTGGTGGGAACAGTACCCTGGTGGGAACAGTAACCTAGTGGGAACAGGACCCTGGTGGGAACAGTACCCTGGTGGGAACAGTACCCTGGTGGGAACAGTACCCTGGTGGGAACAGTACCCTGGTGGTGTGAACAGTAACCTGGTGGGAACAGTAACCTGGTGGGAACAGTAACCTGGTGGGAACAGTAACCTGGTGGTGGGAACAGTACCCTGGTGGGAACAGTAACCTGGTGGGAACAGTACCCTGGTGGGAACAGTAACCTGGTGGGAACAGTAACCTGGTGGGAACAGTACCCTGGTGGGAACAGTAACCTGGTGGTGGGAACAGTAACCTGGTGGTGGGAACAGTAACCTGGTGGGAACAGTAACCTGGTGGGAACAGTAACCTGGTGGGAACAGTACCCTGGTGGGAACAGTACCCTGGTGGGAACAGTAACCTGGTGGGAACAGTACCCTGGTGGGAACAGTACCCTGGTGGTGGGAACAGTACCCTGGTGGTGGGAACAGTACCCTGGTGGGAACAGTACCCTGGTGGTGGGAACAGTACCCTGGTGGTGGGAACAGTACCCTGGTGGGAACAGTAACCTAGTGGGAACAGTACCCTGGTGGGAACAGTACCCTGGTGGGAACAGTACCCTGGTGGGAACAGTAACCTAGTGGGAACAGTACCCTGGTGGGAACAGTACCCTGGTGGGAACAGTAACCTGGTGGGAACAGTAACCTGGTGGGAACAGTACCCTGGTGGGAACAGTACCCTGGTGGTGGGAACAGTAACCTGGTGGGAACAGTACCCTGGTGGGAACAGTAACCTGGTGGGAACAGTACCCTGGTGGGAACAGTACCCTGGTGGGAACAGTACCCTGGTGGGAACAGTACCCTGGTGGTGTGAACAGTAACCTGGTGGGAACAGTAACCTGGTGGGAACAGTAACCTGGTGGGAACTGTACCCTGGTGGGAACAGTACCCTGGTGGTGGGAACAGTACCCTGGTGGGAACAGTACCCTGGTGGTGGGAACAGTAACCTGGTGGGAACAGTACCCTGGTGGTGGGAACAGTAACCTGGTGGGAACAGTACCCTGGTGGTGGGAACAGTAACCTGGTGGTGGGAACAGTAACCTGGTGGTGGGAACAGTAACCTGGTGGGAACAGTACCCTGGTGGGAACAGTACCCTGGTGGTGGGAACAGTACCCTGGTGGTGGGAACAGTACCCTGGTGGGAACAGTAACCTGGTGGTGGGAACAGTAACCTGGTGGGAACAGTACCCTGGTGGGAACAGTACCCTGGTGGGAACAGTACCCTGGTGTTGGGAACAGTACCCTGGTGGGAACAGTACCCTGGTGGGAACAGTAACCTGGTGGTGGGAACAGTAACCTGGTGGTGGGAACAGCAACCTGGTGGTGGGAACAGTAACCTGGTGGTGGGAACAGTACCCTGGTGGTGGGAACAGTAACCTGGTGGTGGGAACAGTAACCTGGTGGTGGGAACAGTACCCTGGTGGTGGGAACAGTAACCTGGTGGTGGGAACAGTAACCTGGTGGGAACAGTACCCTGGTGGGAACAGTACCCTGGTGGGAACAGTAACCTGGTGGTGGGAACAGTAACCTGGTGGTGGGAACAGTAACCTGGTGGTGGGAACAGTAACCTGGTGGGAATAGTAACCTGGTGGGAATAGTAACCTGGTGGTGGGAATAGTAACCTGGTGGTAGGAACAGTAACCTGGTGGTGGGAATAGTAACCTGGTGGTGGGAATAGTAACCTGGTGGTGGGAATAGTAACCTGGTGGTAGGAACAGTAACCTGGTGCGAACAGTACCCTGGTGGGAACAGTAACCTAGTGGGAACAGTAACCTGGTGGGAACAGTACCCTGGTGGGAACAGTAACCTAGTGGGAACAGTAACCTGGTGGTGGGAACAGTACCCAGTTGGGAACAGTACCCTGGTGGGAACAGTAACCTGGTGGGAACAGTACCCTGGTGGTGGGAACAGTAACCTAGTGGGAACAGTAACCTGGTGGTGGGAACAGTACCCTGTTGGGAACAGTACCCTGGTGGTGGGAACAGTAACCTAGTGGGAACAGTACCCTGGTGGGAACAGTAACCTGGTGGGAACAGTACCCTGGTGGGAACAGTAACCTGGTGGTGGGAACAGTACCCTGGTGGGAACAGTAACCTGGTGGGAACAGTACCCTGGTGGGAACAGTAACCTGGTGGGAACAGTACCCTGGTCAAATCAAATCAAATCAAATTTATTTATATAGCCCTTCGTACATCAGCTGAAATCTCAAAGTGCTGTACAGAAACCCAGCCTAAAACCCCAAACAGCAAGCAATGCATGTGAAAGAAGCACGGTGGCTGGGAAAAACTCCCTAGGAAAAACTCCTGAGAAAGGCCAAAAACCTAGGAAGAAACCTAGAGAGGAACCAGGCTATGAGGGGTGGCCAGTCCTCTTCTGGCTGTGCCGGGTGGATATTATAACAGAACATGGTCAAGATGTTAAAATGTTCGTAAATGACCAGCATGGTCAAATAATAATAATCATAGTAATTGTCGAGGGTGCAACAAGCACGTCCGGTGAACAGGTCAGGGTTCCGTAGCCGCAGGCAGAACAGTTGAAACTGGAGCAGCAGCATGGCCAGGTGGACTGGGGACAGCAAGGAGTCATCATGCCAGGTAGTCCTAGGGCTCAGGTCCTCCGAGAGAAAGAAAGAAAGAAAGAGAGAATTAGAGAGAGCATATTTACATTCACACAGGACACCGGATAAGACAAGAGAATACTCCAGATGTAACAGACTGACCCTAGCCCCCCGACACATAAACTACTGCAGCATAAATACTGGAGGCTGAGACAGGAGGGATCAGAAGACACTGTGGCCCCATCCGATGATACCCCCGGACAGGGCCAAACAGGCAGGATATAACCCCACCCACTTTGCCAAAGCACAGCCCCCACACCACTAGAGGGATATCTACAACCACCAACTTACCGTCCGAAGACAAGGCCGAGTATAGCCCACAAAGATGTCCGCCACGGCACAACCCAAGGGGGGGGCGCCAACCCAGACAGGAAGACCACGTCAGTGGCTCAACCTACTCAAGTGACGCACCCCTCCCATGGACGGCATGGAAGAACACCAGTAAGTCAGTGACTCAGCCCCTGTAAAAGGGTTAGAGGCAGAGAATCCCAGTGGGAAGAGGGGAACCGACAAGGCAGAGACAGCAAGGGCGGTTCGTTGCTCCAGCCTTTCCGTTCACCTTCACACTCCTGGGCCAGACTATACTTAATCATAGGACCTACTGAAGAGATAAGTCTTCAGTAAAGACTTAAAGGTTGAGACTGAGTCTGCGTCTCTCACTTGGGTAGGCAGACCATTCCATAAAAATGGAGCTCTATAGGAGAAAGCCCTACCTCCAGCCGTTTGCTTAGAAATTCTAGGGACAATTAGGAGGCCTGCGTCTTGTGACCGTAGCGTACGTGTAGGTATGTACGGCAGGACCAAATCGGAAAGATAGGTAGGAGCAAGCCCATGTAATGCTTTGTAGGTTAGCAGTAAAACCTTGAAATCAGCCCTTGCCTTAACAGGAAGCCAGTGTAGGGAAGCTAGCACTGGAGTAATATGATCAAATTTTTTGGTTCTAGTCAGGATTCTAGCAGCCGTATTTAGCACTAACTGAAGTTTGTTTAGTGCTTTATCCGGGTAGCCGGAAAGTAGAGCATTGCAGTAGTCGAGCCTAGAAGTAACAAAAGCATGGATTAATTTTTCTGCGTCATTTTTGGACAGAAAGTTTCTGATTTTTGCAATGTTACGTAGATGGAAAAAAGCTGTCCTTGAAGCAGTCTTGATATGTTCTTCAAAAGAGAGATCAGGGTCCAGAGTAACGCCGAGGTCCTTCACAGTTTTATTTGAGACGACTGTACAACCATCCAGATTAATTGTCAGATTCAACAGAAGATCTCTTTGTTTCTTGGGACCTAGGACAAGCATCTCTGTTTTGTCCGAGTTTAAAAGTAGATAATTTGCAGCCATCCACTTCCTTATGTCTGAAACACAGGCTTCTAGCGAGGGCAATTTTGGGGCTTCACCATGTTTCATTGAAATGTACAGCTGTGTGTCGTCCGCATAGCAGTGAAATTTAACATTATGTTTTCGAATGACATCCCCAAGAGGTAAAATATATAGTGAAAACAATAGTGGTCCTAGAACGGAACCTTGAGGAACACCGAAATTTACAATTGATTTGTCAGAGGACGAACCATTCACAGAGACAAACTGATATCTTTCCGACAGATAAGATCTAAACCAGGCCAGAACTTGTCCATGTAGACCAATTTGGGTTTCCAATCTCTCCAAAAGAATGTGGTGATCGATGGTATCAAAAGCGGCACTAAGATCTAGGAGCATGAGGACAGATGCAGAGCCTCGGTCTGACGTCATTAAAAGGTCATTTACCACCTTCACAAGTGCAGTCTCAGTGCTATGATGGGGTCTAAAACCAGACTGAAGCGTTTCGTATACATTGTTTGTCTTCAGGAAGGCAGTGAGTTGCTGCGCAACAACTTTTTCTAAAATTTTTGAGAGGAATGGAAGATTCGATATAGGCCGATAGTTTTTTATAATTTCTGGGTCAAGATTCGGCTTTTTCAAGAGAGGCTTTATTACTGCCACTTTTAGTGAGCTTGGTACACATCCGGTGGATAGAGAGCCGTTTATTATGTTCAACATAGGAGGGCCAAGCACAGGAAGCAGCTCTTTCAATAGTTTAGTTGGAATAGGGTCCAGTATGCAGCTTGAGGGTTTGGAGGCCATGATTATTTTCATCATTGTGTCAAGAGATATAGTACTAAAACACTTTAGTATCTCCCTTGAGCCAAGGTCCTGGCAGAGTTGTGCAGACTCTGGACAATGAAGCCCTGGAGGAATACCCAGATTTAAAGAGGAGTCCGTAATTTGCTTTCTAATGATCATGATCTTTTCCTCAAAAAAGTTCATAAATGTATTACTGCTGAAGTGAAAGCCATCCTCCATTTGCGAATGCTGCTTTTTAGTTAGCTTTGCGACAGTGTCAAAAAGAAATTTCGGATTGTTCTTATTTTCCTCAATTAAGTTGGAAAAATAGGATGATCGTGCAGCAGTGAGGGCTCTTCGATACTGCACGGTACTGTCTTTCCAAGCTAGTCGGAAGACTTCCAGTTTAGTGTGGCGCCATTTCCGTTCCAATTTTCTGGAAGCTTGCTTCAGAGCTCGTGTATTTTCTGTATACCAGGGAGCTAGTTTCTTATGACAGATGTTTTTAATTTTTAGGGGTGCAACTGCATCTAGGGTATTGCGCAAGGTTGAATTGAGTTCCTCGGTTAGGTGGTTAACTGATTCTTGTCCTCTGATGTCCTTGGGTAGGCAGAGGGAGTCTGGAAGGGCATCAAGGAATCTTTGGGTTGTCTGAGAATTTATAGCACGACTTTTAATCTTCCTTGGTTGGGGTCTGAGCAGATTATTTGTTGCAATTGTAAACGCAATAAAATGGTGGTCCGATAATCCAGGATTATGAGGAAAAACATTAAGATCCACAACATTTATTCCATGGGACAAAACTAGGTCCAGAGTATGACTGTGGCAGTGAGTAGGTCCAGAGACATGTTGGACAAAACCCACTGAGTCGATGATGGCTCCGAAAGCCTTTTGGAGTGGGTCTGTGGACTTTTCCATGTGAATGTTAAAGTCACAAAAATTAGAATATTATCTGCTATGACTACAAGATCCGATAGGAATTCAGGGAACTCAGTAAGGAACACTGCATATGGCCCAGGAGGCCTGTAAACAGTAGCTATAATAAGTGATTGAGTAGGCTGCATAGATTTCATGACTAGAAGCTCAAAAGACGAAAACGTCATTGTTTTTTTTTTTGTAAATTGAAATTTGCTATCGTAAATGTTAGCAACACCTCCGCCTTTGCCGGATGCACGGGGGGTTTGGTCACTAGTGTAACCAGGGGGTGAGGCCTCATTTAACACAGTAAATTCATCAGGCTTAAGCCATGTTTCAGTCAGGCCAATCACATCAAGATTATGATCAGTGATTAGTTCATTGACTATAACTGCCTTGGAAGTGAGGGATCTAACATTAAGTAACCCAATTTTGAGATGTGAAGTATCACAATCTCTTTCAATAATGGCAGGAATGGAGGAGGTCTTTATACTAGTAAGATTACTGAAGCGAACACCGCCATTTTTAATTTTGCCCAACCAAGATCGAGGCACAGACACGGTCTCAATGGGGAAAGCTGAGCTGACTACGCTAACTGTGCTAGTGGCAGACTCCACTAAGCTGGCAGGCTGGCTAACAGCCTGTTGCCTGGCTGGGAACAGTAACCTGGTGGTGAAAACAGTAACCTGGTGGGAACAGTAACCTGGTGGGAACAGTACCCTGGTGGGAACAGTAACCTGGTGGGAACAGTACCCTGGTGGGAACAGTACCCTGGTGGGAACAGTAACCCGGTGGGAACAGTAACCCGGTGGGAACAGTACCCCGGTGGGAACAGTACCCTGGTGGGAACAGTAACCTGGTGGGAACAGTACCCTGGTGGGAACAGTACCCTGGTGGGAGCAGTACCCTGTTGGGAACAGTACCCTGGTGGGAACAGTAACCTGGTGGGAACAGTACCCTGGTGGGAACAGTAACCTGGTGGGAACAGTACCCTGGTGGGAACAGTAACCTGGTGGTGGGAACAGTAACCTGGTGGTGGGAACAGTAACCTGGTGGGAACAGTAACCTGGTGGGAACAGTACCCTGGTGGGAACAGTAACCTGGTGGGAACAGTACGCTGGTGGGAACAGTAACCTGGTGGGAACAGTAACATGGTGGGAACAGTACCCCGGTGGGAACAGTAACCTGGTGGGAACAGTACCCTGGTGGGAACAGTAACCTAGTGGGAACAGTACCCTGGTGGGAACAGTAACCTGGTGGGAACAGTAACCCGGTGGGAACAGTAACCCGGTGGGAACAGTAACCCGGTGGGAACAGTAACCCGGTGGGAACAGTACCCTGGTGGGAACAGTAACCTGGTGGGAACAGTAACCTGGTGGGAACAGTAACCTGGTGGGAACAGTAACATGGTGGGAACAGTAACCTGGTGGGAACAGTAACTAGAACAGTAACCTGGTGGTGGGAACAGTAACCTGGTGGTGGGAACGGTAACCTGGTGGTGGGAACAGTACCCTGGTGGGAACAGTACCCTGGTGGGAACAGTAACCTGGTGGGAACAGTAACCTGGTGGGAACAGTAACCTGGTGGGAACAGTAACCTGGTGGTGGGAACAGTAAGCTGGTGGTGGGAACAGTAACCTGGTGGGAACAGTAACCTGGTGGGAACAGTACCCTGGTGGGAACAGTGCCCTGGTGGTTGGAACAGTAACCTGGTGGGAACAGTAACCTGGTGGTGGGAACAGTAACCTGGTGGTGGGAACAGTAACCTGGTGGTGGGAACAGTAACCTGGTGGTAACAGTAACCTGGTGGGAACCGTAACCTGGTGGTGGGAACCGTAACCTGGTGGTGGGAACAGTAACCTGGTGGTGGGAACAGTAACCTGGTGGTGGGAACAGTAACCTGGTGGTGGGAACAGTACCCTGGTGGGAACAGTAACCTGGTGGGAACAGTACCCTGGTGGGAACAGTAACCTGGTGGGAACAGTAACCTGGTGGTGGGAACAGTAACCTGGTGGTGGGAACAGTAACCTGGTGGTGGGAACAGTAACCTGGTGGGAACATTAACCTGGTGGGAACATTAACCTGGTGGTGGGAACAGTACCCTGGTGGGAACAGTAACCTGGTGGGAACAGTAACCTGGTGGCAACAGTAACCTGGTGGGAACAGTACCCTGGTGGTGGGAACAGTACCCTGGTGGGAACATTAACCTGGTCGAGGGAACATTAACATGGTCGTGGGAACAGTAACCTGGTGGGAACAGTAACCTGGTGGGAACAGTAACCTGGTGGGAACAGTAACCTGGTGGGAACAGTAACCTGGTGGGAACAGTACCCTGGTGGGAACAGTAACCTGGTGGGAACAGTACCCTGGTGGGAACAGTAACCTGGTGGGAACAGTACCCTGGTGGGAACAGTAACCTGGTGGGAGCAGTACCCTGGTGGGAACAGTACCCTGGTGGGAACAGTACCCTGGTGGGAACACTACCCTGGTGGGAACAGTACCCTGGTGGTGGGACCAGTAACCTGGTGGTGGGACCAGTAACCTGGTGGTGGGAACAGTACCGTGGTGGGAACAGTAACCTGGTGGGAACAGTACCCTGGTGGGAACAGTACCCTGGTGGGAACAGTAACCTAGTAGGAACAGTAACCTGGTGGGAACAGTACCCTGGTGGGAACAGTACCCTGGTGGGAACAGTACCCTGGTGGGAACAGTACCCTGGTGGGAACAGTAACCTGGTGGGAACAGTACCCTGGTGGGAACAGTACCCTGGTGGGAACAGTAACCTGATGGGAACAGTACCCTGGTGGTGGGAACAGTACCCTGGTGGTGGGAACAGTAACCTGATGGGAACAGTACCCTGGTGGTGGGAACAGTACCCTGGTGGTGGGAACAGTACCCTGGTGGGAACAGTACCCTGGTGGGAACAGTACCCTGGTGGGAACAGTAACCTAGTGGGAACAGTACCCTGGTGGGAACAGTACCCTGGTGGGAACAGTACCCTGGTGGGAACAGTAACCTAGTGGGAACAGTACCCTGGTGGGAACAGTACCCTGGTGGTGGGAACAGTACCCTGGTGGGAACAGTACCCTGGTGGGAACAGTACCCTGGTGGCAACAGTACCCTGGTGGCAACAGTAACCTGGTGGGAACAGTACCCTGGTGGGAACAGTAACCTAGTGGGAATAGTACCCTGTTGGGAACAGTAA